>NC_084917.1:2183542-2203703 GCF_949316345.1 Pungitius pungitius
ATTGTCGTGTTAAAGCGAGGGGTCTCTGAGGGAGGTTAAAGGGGGGGGGGGGGGGTATTAGTCACACCCCATAAACTTTGAAGAGAGGTAGAATGTAAAATAACCCACACACACACAAATAAGACAGGGCCGGACAAGACAAGGGACGAGCCGACGTGGACCGCTGGGACGGGGCCGGGCCTCGGAGCCGGGCCTCGGAGCCGTGGACATGGTGTCATGCCAGGTTTGGCACATTGGGTTAATTTGCCGCTCCCTGGAGGTGACCCCTGAACTCCGGTGAACACGGGGGTCAAATTGAGCTCAAAGTGAGACAGCCAAAATCATGTTAGTCTGAGGAGCCGGGTCACGGGTCAGCGCAGAGGTTCTGGGTATGTAGGCCAAAACAAGGACCATATGTGGACGGAAACGCCCCCCTCCCCCCTCCCCCACATTCCCTTTGTATCCGCCTCCCGAAACATCTCGACCCACCGCAGACTTTCTGCCCCTGATTCGATGAAGTCGTAAACAGCAGCAGCAGCAGCAGCAGCAGCAGCGCAGCAGCAGCAGCAGCAGCAGCAGCAGCAGCAGCAGCAGCAGCAGCAGCAGCAGCAGCAGCAGCAGCAGCAGCGCAGCAGCAGCGCAGCAGCAGATCGGCGTCACGTTGCCCTTCAAATTGTCAGTGACAGAAGTTTCCCCAGATGTGAAACATTAATACAAACACGGAATTCTCTTCCCCAAAATACGGGGCTCCCAAACCCTCCCGTGTTTGCGTTTCTCCTCGCTCCTAATTTCTGTTAGTGTGAAATGTTATGCTTACTGCTGCATTCACTGACAGGGGGGTGAGGGGGGGGGGTGGGGGTGGCTCTTCTGGGCATCGCTCAGCCCAAGAAGTGAGTCCCTCTCTCTCTCTCTCTCTTTCCACTTCGCTTGGTCAATATTCGCTCTGTGCGGCAGTTTTAATTTGCTGTTAAATCTTAATGAGACGTGATTTCCCAGCAGGTTCAAAGGTGTTCAGACGGTGAACAGGAAGTAGAACGACGGCATGGCGATTACTGCGCCACGTTGTAGTAACATTCAATAAAAGCAGATTTATTTTACCTTTTTCTGGTGCTGATATCTGATTTCGCAAGATGCTTTTATCCGCTAAATACATAATTTCTGTTATGATATTTATTACAAACTATTTAATGTGTTATTATTTTACTTATTGCCAGATGTGATCACAGGGTAAATTCACGTGTTAAAGCAACACAGTGACAATACATAAATAATAAGAAATAATAAATGATTGAGATGACATTTTAGAAAAGTGTAGTTTTGACGTCAAGTAGAGCAGAGCATATTATATGTATTATACTGTATGTAGTGTGTATAATAATGAACTAGTATATACATGAGATAAGTGGAGGGCATGCTATGATAAAGCACAATAAGTTATAACTAGGGCCGGGACTCGATTAAAAATATTAATCTAATTAATTAGAGGCTTTGTAATTAATTAATCGAAATTAATCGCATTTTAATTGCATAAATATTTGACCTGAGAACAGCGAGAAGTAATTTTTTCACATGGATTTTTATTTTTGTTCAACCAATTCCAGCAGACAAGTGTAGAAATAGCATATTTAGAAATATAGTACTTTCAGAAATTCAGGTAGCCTATAGGTAAGTAGACCTTCTGTAAACTATGTTTTTTTTAAGTAGACCAATACTTTCAAGTACATTCAGAACATTGGTTATTTTTTCAGACGTGGACTTAGTTACCCTGGTCCTTAAACCAGTCATCTGGTGCAGTGTGGGTTGGGTGTGGGTCCTTGTACGTCCACGCTAGCTGCTAAATAAATTGCGTTGAGGTGATACTTGAGGCTCGATGTGAATTCCTTGTTGCACAGCTTGCACACAACCACGCTCTTATCGACGCTTCCATCCGTGTGTTTATCATAATAAGATTTCCCATTCACGGGGCCAACCGACACAGTCTCGTCAGCTTCTTCGTTCATGTTCACTGTGGTTTGTTGTTGTCTGAAGTCATGAACGCTAGTTGGTGCTCCAGTATAATCGGTCCTCCGAAACTCATCCAGTGAGAAACGTTCCGCGGTGCAAAAAATAAGTGTAAAAATGCGTAAAAATTGTTTAATGTGTTATTTTTTGTGTAATTAATTAATCTTAATTCACATTGTAATTAATTAATCGTAATTAACGCGCTAAAGTCCCGGCCCTAGTTATAACACAACACTAACAACACGGTAGTGATGTATCAATATTATTTAGTGATATAACAAATTTAACGTGATTAAAGTAACTTTGTTGGTACTTTTTGAGCTCCCTTTTTGAGCAGAATGTCACAAAGTGCTTCACACCCAAACCAGTGAGACTGCAGACATTTAAAGAGTTGAATAGTTAATAGTTTACTTAATAAAACATAGAAAATAACTCACTTCAGAACAAGAAGAACTTCAGTCGCATCCCTTTTTTCCTACGATTGCCTTTCGTTGGTTTTTAATGTTTCAACTTGTGCACTTGTGGCCAGCATAAAATTAGTTTAGTTCCACTTAAACCCTCGCGCTTGTTAAAGTCTTAAAGAACTCTCACGAGAACCAAAGCCCCCCTCACCCCCCCCCCCCCCCCCGAGTTCTAAATGAAACACCGCTCATGGATTCATGGATGTCCTTCTGCACAAAGACCCTCGAGCTGCAGCAACATCCACCAACGAGATGAACACCTGCTCCCCGAGGTGAGCCCCCCCCCACCACCCCCCCCCCCCGGCTCCTGGACGCTGCGAGGGGAAAGTTAATAAAAGGAGGAGGAAGGGGGGGGTGGAGATTACTTTATCGTTACAATAAAAAATGAGGGAAATAACTTGATTGTAGCTGATGTCTTTGCCACGTTAGCTCTGGACAACAAAGGACGAGTGTGTGTGTGAGAGTGTGTGTGTGTTTGTGTGTGTGTGTGTGTTTGTGAAAGTGTGTGTGCGTGAGAGGAAGAGAGACAAAAAAATAACAAGAATAAAAAAAAACTTTTGCATCTTCAGGATGAGAAAGAAGAAAACAAACCCAGGTTGACTCTACTTCAGGGTGTCACTGGCCACACATGTGACCCTCTGGGGAGCATGTGAGTTCACTGCATGTGTTTGTCTGCAACCAGCCGACCCCCCCCCCCCCCCCCCTTACCTTTTCATGCACAGACCTGCTCGCTGGGTGGTGACACCGCTGGCGAGAGAACTGAAAACTGCCAACGACAAAAGCTGCAACAACAGGAAGATAATTCAGATTTGATCGGTTTCACGTGTTCTTCATAAACAACAAAGTTCCCCTGGGCCTCCAGCGCGTTTTCCTGCAAACGTGGAATCCATTTGTCCCCCCGTCACCATGCCCTGCAGAGGCAGAGGCTCGTACGTAGCAACGCACACACACACACACACACACACAGCAGAGGGAGCCCACCACTGTGGCACTGGGATCTTTTTGATAAACATACGATCAGGAACTTATTTTGAAAACAGCCACTTTCAGCTGCTATAAATAATCCGGAGGGACTCGGAGAGGGAATAATATGTGAATGAGGCTCGGCAGATCAGCCCCCCCGTCAAAATAAAGTCCCGACAGGAAGCCGGAGTTCTTAAATGACGCTGTGCGTGTCGTTTAAAAGACAAAACGTGTCGTCCTACTCTTTTTACCTCCGGAGTTTTATTTTGTTAAAAATGTGGGATGTTTGTTTCTGAGATTTATACACTGAAGGAAAATGGAGCTTTTATTCTTTGGTACAAACATGACTGACAAAACAAAGAAAAATAAATGCATTTTGTTTTCCTTAAACAGGTGTTTCCCAACCTGGGGGGCGGGACCTTATGAAGGGTTATGAGATGAAATAGTTACAAAATAAAATAAAAAAAAGAAGTTACTGAATATTTTTAGTAACACAAAACCAAGTTTAATTAGCAATCTTTTCCTTGTAAAAACTCCTGTTTCTCCTCTTCAAGCCTACAAAGGTTCTTCAAAGTAAACAAAGTGAGAAAGGGTAATCACTCTTCTCATAGCACTACTAACAGCGTTTATACATTCGACCTGTGACGAGAGGTCACGAGGTCAAACGCATAAACCATCATGGGAGCCAGTAAGTCATCTTTCTTTAGTTTGTTATTTGGACTGTCCCTTTAATCAGAGATCAGTTGCATAATAAAAAACACATTGTACTTGTATTTACCTTAATAAGTCAGCGACTAATAAAAAGTGACAGAAGCCCCCCCCCCCCAAAAAAACACTAAAAATGTACCTTTTCCTTGTACACAATGGTCTATTTGGGACCTAAAGACCAGTGAGACGCTGTGAGCTGACGTCACGTCGCCCAAGTACAGGAACAAAAGCGGGACATTTAGTTAAAAGGTTAAATGAACAAATCTGAGTCTGTTTGTTGCTGAAATGTTGGACGACTGCTGGAACGAATGTTAATCCAAACCTTTCCCTTTGGTGCCTTTCCCTTCCGCCCTGTCAGCCACATGTGCCCGAGACATTTGGACCCAAAGGGTCTGAAGGCTCGGGCCTATTAGCATGCACCATATACTGTACACGGTGCAGCGTCGCTCATTTACTTTGCACTAAATCGTGATTCCTGGGGATTATCTGAGCCTTTGGTATTTTTTTGGGGGGGGGGATTTTCAAAAGGAAAATGCCATCTCAGATGTAGTTTCCAAATCCGTCCAGCGACGCTTAGCTGGGAGCACATGTGGTTTAATAAGAAGGGGCCCTCAGCCCCCCCCGCCCGCCCCCCCTCTCACTGCACAATCAAACCGCTTTAATGCCGCTCATCCTTGGAGAGCAAAGAACAAAAAGACCCACCTGTTGCCTTCGGAGGGAGATGTAGTGCTACGCGTTTTATTTGCAGTTTCTGTCGTTCACATCGATTCTTTTCGCCGTTCATCTTTCAAAGGGCTCCAGCTGCAAATAGTAAAGCGGGTTTCCTTCATCATCAACCACACAACTTACGGCTAACATCCTCGTAACGGAACTCAAATCGGGACTCACGTTCTCCTGGGACTTTGTGGGCGTTCGACATGTTCCGTGACACTTGCACAAGTGGGGAAATAATGTGTAATAATGTGAAATAATGTGAAATAATGTGAAATAATGGGCCCTGGCGGCCACCCGCGTTTTACTGTGCAGTAAAAATAATAGAAGTCATATTGCGCTGCGGGTTTTTTTAATCTTCGGGCAAGCGGCGCATGTCTGAAGGATCCGGAGATGTTTGCTAAATTGCTGTGAATTTTCTTCTTTTTTTTAAAGTGTATTCTTCATTTATAGGGCCAGTATTACTGGAGCTGAGCACACTTACGTGTCTTCACCTCTCGTCCAAATAAAAAAAGGGATTCCGGATGCTTAAATAATGAAAACAACACGAGCCACGAGCTCTTTTTTAATAAATGAGAAGTAACGAAAGTCAAAAATACAACTACAGCTTCAACGGTAATTCATTGACGTTTAATCATCATCTTGAAAATGCAAACTTAATTAAAAGAAAGTGCAGGTTTTATTCGCAAATACATAAACTAAAAAAGTTCCCCCGAGAGTATTATATCATTTTGTTAACATTAATAAAAGTATGTAGACATTTTGTTTACATTGTGTTAATGTGTTAACACAATGACAGTTAATCGGCATCGTCCAGCTTCATACAACTTTATTAATTTACTCTTTTATCATAAAAACGTTATTGATTTGATTTAATCCACGGACCTTAACTCCGGAGAAGGAAAATCGAAAAGAGGACGTAAGTTAGTTTATTATTATTAATTAAGATTGTTTGGGAAACACGATTTAACATAACAACGCAATTAATGCCTAATATATATATCTATACATTTATTAATATATAATATTTTTTATCTCACAAAATATATCTAAAAAAGGGAAAAAGATGAACAAAGTTAAAACTTTTTGGGGGGTAATTTTGTCATTATTAACATTACACCTGTTGTTACGATGTCACACCTTTAACTGTCCCTTATTCCCGGTAAAACCCCACCTGGCCCGGTGAGGAAAGGTGCGTGGATTCCCTCAGTGTTTCTGCCCCCGTGTGGCGCAGAAACACTTCGTGTTTGTCCCACAAACGCAACGGACAGTGAACGCATCACCGGCCCAGTTTGTGTGGCTGAACAATCCGTGCAGGAAAAGAAGGGGAAGTAAAGTAAACACTTCAATCGGAGTGGAATAACTATGACCTGTTGTTATTTGTATCATTAGTAGTAGTTGTAGTAGCAGTTTTTACTGAATTTTAAGCTTTTGTGTCTTTGAACACCACACAAGAATGAGAACAACTAGATTGACTCCTCACTGTCTAGATGTTAATTCTTCAGACTTTCTCTAGATTGTCCCCGTGTTTGTTTAATGTCTCTGCGAACCTGTGATGAACATCTGTCCAGAGGTTTCTGCAGCTGGAGACAAAAAGCACTGCGCTAATATGGGTTTTAACATGAGACGGATAAAGCGTGAGTTTGTCCATAAATCTCCATTTTAATGAGGGTTCCTTCCAAAGAGCTTCATCTCAGTGGAGTTGATGACCTCATGCACAATGTGTCGCGTGGATCCAGATGCAGGAAAGGGTGGATGTCCCCTATGAAGGTGGAGCAGCGCCTTCGTGGAGGCGAATATCCAGATGTTCACGGACCCGATTGGTGAAGCTCCAGGTGGAGGCGAGGAGGCCGATTGCCCTCCGAAGGAAACCACGGAGGATCCTCCCTCTCCGCCCCCTCGACGCTTCCTCGACGTGCGGCGTTAACCGGCGGAAACGGAGCGGAACGGCTCCCCAAGTTGTGACAACATAAGTGAGGGGGTCGGTGAGCAGAGCGCGTGCTCGTTTGATGAGGGCAGCGGTTGAAGAGTTATCCCGGGTTAACTGTATTATTCCTGCTGTCTGCTTTTATTAAAGTGGATCCTGCTGGGACCCATCGCGCAGGGCCAATAAAAGAAAGTGAGAGCTAAATGGGATGCAGCTTCGTGTCTTTCTGAGAGGGGGGGGGGGTGAACAAGTTATGGAACAATTGTAATGTAATAAGCACACAATAAAAAACATGTTCACCATACTATTTACAATACCCCCCCCCCCCCCCCCCTCAATAATATTTCAGGTATGAGACACGTCATCGGTCCCTGAGCTAGACACCTGACCCCTAATTGCTCCCCAGGTAAAATGTAAAAACTATGGGTTAAAAATGCAATGAAAGTCGCTTCGGATAAAAGCGTCAGCTGCATGTAATGAAATGTAATAACGTGAGGAAGGACTCGTGATTCGTGTCACCCCTCTGCGCCGATGCAAAGCAGAGCACGCGGGGGGAGGGGGGGGGGGTTAGATACCCATCACGCTAAACGTGTTGCAGTCGGAGGCCAGATGAGCAAAGCCCATGAAGTGAAAGCCACGCAGGACACGCAAGGCGTGTTCAGGGGAGGGTCATGTGCACAAAGCTCCATTTCTATGAGGCGTCTCCTCCGTAGGCTGCAGCGGCGCGTGCGTGTGTGTGCGTGAGTGTACTGCAGTAAACAAAACAAAAAAAACATATGTTTATGATTTTTTTTAAATCCTGACATGCAAACATGTTGCTCAGCAGGAACGTGCACACCACGTGATTCCTCAGAGTGGAAACAGCGACATTCTCACACACACACACAATGCCAGTGGTCCTTTCAGACCTGTGTGTGTGTGTGTGTGTGTCCTTGAACGTGTGCTGCGTTGTGTGCAGCCTCTTTAGTCTCTGCATTGATGCACAAAGGAGCAGATGCAGAGGACTCCATGTCCATGTCCACTCCATGTTTACACCAACCAAGCTGCAGGTTCTTTCAATTAGAAAAATCCAAATATTTACGGACTGAACATTTCCTCCCTGGACGGAAGGGGAGTTGTGTGTGTGTGTGTGTGTGTCCTGTTGATTCACATGGGGCGTATTGATCCTCTGGGTTTGTGCTTCGTCCGTCCAACGTCTCATCAGAAAAGGTCTCGGAGGAGCGAGGCTCAGAAAGAAGCCACTTGATCGACGTCGCCATTTAAAAAAGGACCAGATGCTGAACTCCTTTGTCACCTTCTGTCCTCTCCTGGGGGGCAGAGAAGGGACAGAGTCTCACCTGTCCCCCCTCTGGGCAATGGCCTCGTCTCTTCTCACTTTCAGTCAAAGGTGTCCTCGTCTCTTCTGACTCAGTGAAAGGTGTCCTCGTCTCTTCTGACTCAGTCAAAGGTGTCCTCGTCTCTTCTGACTCAGTCAAAGGTGTCCTTGTCTCTTCTGACTCAGCCAAAGGTGTCCTCGTCTCTTCTGACTCAGCCAAAGGTGTCCTCGTCTCTTCTGACTCAGTCAAAGGTGTCCTCGTCTCTTCTCTCAGTCAAAGGTGTCCTCGTCTTTTCTCTCAGTGAAAGGTGTCCTCGTCTCTTCTGACTCAGTCAAAGGTGTCCTTGTCTCTTCTGACTCAGCCAAAGGTGTCCTCGTCTCTTCTGACTCAGTCAAAGGTGTCCTTGTCTCTTCTGACTCAGCCAAAGGTGTCCTCGTCTCTTCTGACTCAGTCAAAGGTGTTCTCGTCTCTTCTGACTCAGTCAAAGGTGTCCTCGTCTCTTCTGACTCAGTCAAAGGTGTTCTCGTCTCTTCTGACTCAGTCAAAGGTGTCCTCGTCTCTTCTGACTCAGTCAAAGGTGTCCTCGTCTCTTCTGACTCAGTCAAAGGTGTCCTTGTCTCTTCTGACTCAGCCAAAGGTGTCCTCGTCTCTTCTGACTCAGCCAAAGGTGTCCTCGTCTCTTCTGACTCAGTCAAAGGTGTCCTCGTCTCTTCTGACTCAGTCAAAGGTGTCCTCGTCTCTTCTCTCAGTCAAAGGTGTCCTCGTCTTTTCTCTCAGTGAAAGGTGTCCTCGTCTCTTCTGACTCAGTCAAAGGTGTCCTTGTCTCTTCTGACTCAGCCAAAGGTGTCCTCGTCTCTTCTGACTCAGTCAAAGGTGTCCTCGTCTCTTCTGACTCAGTCAAAGGTGTTCTCGTCTCTTCTGACTCAGTCAAAGGTGTCCTCGTCTCTTCTGACTCAGTCAAAGGTGTCCTTGTCTCTTCTGACTCAGCCAAAGGTGTCCTCGTCTCTTCTGACTCAGTCAAAGGTGTTCTCGTCTCTTCTGACTCAGTCAAAGGTGTCCTCGTCTCTTCTGACTCAGTCAAAGGTGTTCTCGTCTCTTCTGACTCAGTCAAAGGTGTCCTCGTCTCTTCTGACTCAGTCAAAGGTGTCCTCGTCTCTTCTGACTCAGTCAAAGGTGTCCTCATCTCTTCTGACTCAGTCAAAGGTGTGTGATTTGAGATCAAATCACTACTGAGTTTTCCTCTATATCCAAAGTCTCAGATGCTCAAACACATACCATCATGTATGTATATATATATATATATATATATATATATATATATATATATATATATACACACACATATATTCAGGCAATACAGTTTACAGGCAGATTGTTCTGGACCGTTAAAGAAAGGGATCACAGTAGAAATTAAGACGTGACCATTTCTCAGTGATCCCCTCCCCCAAAACACACACACACACACACACACACACACACACATGCACCCGTACCATGACAAATAGCCTGTGACATGCCTCTGTGAACATGGCACGGAAGGGTCCCCCCCCCCCCACCCCCCAGGGCTGAAGAGGCAGTGGAGTCCTCCGAGTCTCTCCTCGCCGCGTCTGAACCTCACTGAGTCATTTGACCTCGGTGGAAAACCATCTTCACACCGGCGCCCCCCCCCCCCCCCCCCGGACGCGTCCAGGACGCATTTCTATCGCCGCGCGTTCAGCAGCAACAACAGGCCCTTCTCCTCCCAGCAGCCATTTTGTATCAATGGTCGTGGGCTGGTTCCGCTTCGCCTTGGTGCCGTTTGTTCTGACTCACTGGAGCACGCCGACCGGAATGGAGCCTTCGCTCATTTGATCAATTACAGCTGTGTTTACCGCGCCGGGGATGTGTCAAAAGAAAAAGAAAAAGTAGTTCTTTTGGTCATTTGGAGCAAATTAACGTCACCCGGCAGCCGTCAAATGAAGGACAGAAAGAGGCAGAAAGGGGCAGAAAGGGGCAGAAAGGGGCAGAAAGGGGCAGAAAGGGGCAGAAAGGGGCAGAAAGGGCGAAGCAGTCTGCCGCGGATTTTAAAAAGCCGAGCTGTGCTCCTGCTTTTTATGGCCAGAAGGAAACCGTCGACGGCGCTCAGCCTGCCGAGTGGAAAATGTGACGGATGCCGTTTGAGTTACTCTCAAGAGGTCGCCGGGGGGTGGGGGGGGTGGTGTGTGTGTTGGGGGGGGGGGGGGGGGGGTTCGGGAGAGAAACGGGAGTAGCGAGTGGGGAGAAGAATCCACATTAACGCAGTAAACTTACACCATCCGTGTTTGTTCAGATGGTTTTCCTCGTGGCGGAGGGAGGTGGGGGTGATGGGGGGGGGATCAAATGGACACATCAGTTCTTCAAACGGCCCATGAAGGGCTCGCTCTCTCCGGACGGCAGGATAACGCCGCTCTGCGGCTCCGGTGGGCCTCTGGGCGAACGGGGCGGCGGAAGACTTCACGCTCCCTTTGACGTTCAGACCCCCCCTCCCCTCCCCTCCCCCTCCCCCCCAATCGATGCCAGACGCCGCCGTCCCAGAGCGCTTCACAAACGGAACACTGTGCACTTTTAGCATTAAAGAGGAATCCATTGGCAGAATATTGTATTAATAAGAATGTTGTCTTTGGTCTGTACTCACCTTTTAGAACACGATGAATCGCTGTTTTCTCGCTGCAACGAATCACGCTCAATTCAACAGATTTACTGCTTTGGTGCAACTTGTGACTCGTCAGCGTTCGGGATGTAAAGGGCCAGTCCCCCCCCCCCCCCCCTCCTTTATACACGACCACGTCTGTGTGATCATTTCTACCAAAAGCACAGACAAAAGAAGTAAGTCCCTCAGATGGGACGCTGTGTTGCTTGGTGACACCCTGAAAGCTCTCAGAGTCTCGTGGAAGTCGTCTAAATGGAGATTCTTTGGAGGGGGGGGGGGGTGGGGGGGGGGCTGACCCGGCGTATTGATCGGACTCAGAGCAGCATTTACTGTCCGAAACCTTTAGGAAAAAAAGAGGAATGCGTTAATCCTGACGTGGAGATACTTGTGGTGATTATTCCGGCTGCAGGTCACATCCTCGTGATGAGACTAAAAGAAAGGACGCAGAACACGTTTAGTCATTTTAATATATTTGTATATATTCATATATTACACATTTAATACAAGCACAATGAAAAAATCATAAAGTAAAGACAAAAGTGGCTGAGATATTGGTAAAAATGTACAATTTATGAGAATCATTTACATAATTTTGCACTATTTAAACTCTCTTCAATACAACATACAAAGAAATAAAAGATGTGAAAGTGACAAAAACAACAAGGACCCCTGGAAGCTGATTTTTAAAGTTGTAGAGACAGCAAGAACCAGCTTGCTTATCCTCAACACGATTACCTTTCCTCTCAACGCGTTCGTCCCATCTGACGTAATTAAGAGAAAACACAGAGAGACGTGCTGATTTCCAACTGTACAAATGTCTGAAGATACAATTGAAGGATTTAATGTAAACGCATTCATTTGAAATAGCTTTAACATTTGGCTGATTTAAGTCCAGAGCGAGATGCAACAATTTGGGTTGAGCAAACGCAGCTAGTGTGGATAATTCCATCATCCATTTGAGATTAACGTCTGCCTCGAGATTATTATCAAAGTCTCAACCTTGAATCGCACATTACAACATTACAGAGTGGAGACGACCCTCCGGGCCAGAAATGACGAATGAAATCAAATGAATGATCAAGTGAGACGAATGAGGTAAAAGACACGAGTTTCACCCTCAAAACCAGTCGGTTAAAAATGACAACGACGAACAGTAAAAAACAAAAACAAAAAAAAAACAGCCGGATGTGAAAAGTCACATTTCTTAAAAGTGTAATCTGAGAGGTCGGCTGGCGCCGCGCCGCACCGTGTGTGAAACATCACAGCTTCCGTCATCACGCCGCCGCCGCCAACGCCAACCAATCAGGGATGGCTTCGCGCCCGAGGTCAGCGGGAACCCAACCCGGAACGCCGCGCCGCTCCGCCATCGTCAGCGGAGGGAGTCCGACGGGCCCGTGAAATCCGTTCTCTACGCCGACGGGGGGGGCCTTTTCCCAGCATGCACCTGGGGCGAGAGGCAGGGCTGGCGTTCACAGCGTTTCACCGCGGTCAACGGACCTGCGGATTGCACGGCTGTGGCGAGGGATTTGCTCACTGTGCTACTCGATCGGGTCGACCCGCCCCCCCCCCCCCCCACACTCCCCCCCAATAGAAAGAAGACGAGATATAAAAAGGGTTCCGCAGGAAGCGTCTTGGAAGACAATCGGGTCGTAAAAAGGAGAGATTTTCCCTTCAATATCCTGATGAAATAAACGGGCACTTTGTTGGTGCTTTTCTTAATAAAAAATGTGCTGTAGTTTACAAAAAAAAAAAGAAAAAAGAATTAGATTCAGGCACATTGCTCACAAAAGTGTGATTTAAAAAAAAGGCTGCGATTTAAAATTGGGCTGAAATCCCTCGATGCTGTTTTTCCTTCTTTTTTAATTTTTTTTTTAAAGCCTCTAAACATTTGACACAACATTTTACAGTCAAAACAGCAGAGATTTCTTTCATAAAAGTACACAGATTTGAAGGCTTGATCACTGAGAGTGAGTTTAAAAAAAAACGCTCCTTCAGCCCACTGAGGCTGGAGCTTCAGCACTGAGGTCAGACTCCTGTTTGCATCGGTTTCAAAGCACTTAGATGTCGTTTTAAGAGGCAGAGCTTGTGCCATGAGTGTGAGAGGACTGCT
Source organism: Pungitius pungitius (assembly GCF_949316345.1). Taxonomy (NCBI): domain Eukaryota; kingdom Metazoa; phylum Chordata; class Actinopteri; order Perciformes; family Gasterosteidae; genus Pungitius; species Pungitius pungitius. The sequence continues at coordinate 2,196,387 of NC_084917.1, forward strand.
CGGGACAGATTCTACCTTCTACCGCCGCCGCTTCATTGCACGTGATGATAAGAAGACGCCTTGTGAGGAGGAGGCGACTCGAGCGTCGATGTGTGCGGATCGGAGGAAGGAACCTTTTCTTCTCTTCCACGCGGACATGGTTCTGTTTCATAGTCCTTAAAGGCTCTTAAAAGGTGATTATAAGAGCAAGAAGAGCATCTAAAAGAGTGTTAGTGCATGTTGTTGTTGTTGTTTTTAGGATTTCAAATACAATATAAATTGATGTCTAATCCATCAATTGTTTCTGACGATACAGAAGCGAATCGATCAGAAAGCATTATTAGATTTCATATCTACACATTTCCTGAAAGCTCATCTTCTTCTTTCTTTCTTCTTCAGTGTTCAATACTCAGTGCTGTTTTATCGTAGTGAGATCCTCGAGACGACGCCTTCCTTCTTCTTCTTCTTCTTCTTCTGCGCGTCGGCTCAGCAGTCCGCCATGTAGCGACCTGCAGAAGAAGAGAAGGAGAAGACGAGCAGCTTTGAGCCGCCTGACGCATCCAACGCAGCGCAGTGGGGGGGGAGAGGAGGAGGAGGGGGGGGGGGGGGGGGTCTACCTACCGGTGGCGAACCTCTTCTTGTTGAGGGAGAGTCTGTACCCGGGCCCCTGCAGCTCCATGTCCACCCCCGACAGGGTGCTGCCCTCGCTCATGAACTGCACCGCCAGCGGGGTGGGGGTCGACGGGCCGTCCGACAGCTCAAACTTGGCCCTCAGGGACCCGGCTCCTGGTGCCCCCCCCAAAAAAAAAGAAAAAAGGAAAGTCACTCCTTATTTTTGAGAACGATTTCAAACAAACCAAGAAGAGAAGAAGAAGAAGATTTACCTTCGTTTTCAGATTTCTCAGAGATGTCGCTCAGCTTCCACAGACTCTTGTTCTGCTCCGGATTCCTGGAGACAACAGAAATCAAATGAGGGGGGTTCGGGGGGGGGTTGGGGGGCAGAGTCACGTGCAACGAGCGCCGCGTCCTTACCAGATGGAGGGGGGCAGAGACTGCATGTTGGTGACCCCCCCGTCGACGGGCACCAGGATCTGAACGTTGGACAGCGGGCCGGGGGGGGCCATGGACTCCGGGTTGTAGCGGTAGTCCACGCGCAGGTCCGACGCGCTCGCCGTGCACTTCCAGTACACGGCCAGGTTGAGCGGAGTGGAATGGATCCCGTCGGACTGCACCTGAGCGTGTTGGAGCGGAGCCGCGTTGAGTCTAGGCGGCTAGCGCCGTCGCTAACGACGCTAAAGGCGCTAACGACGCTAAAGACGCTAATGTGCGGGGAGGCGTCACCGGGTTTTAGCGGGTGAAGCTTTTACAATGTTATTTAATCTGCGCCATGACGATAAAGATAAAACGTAATCACGTAAATTAGCCGGTTTCAGGCTTCAGAAAACAGCCCTTTGTTTTCCAGACGATGTCATCCATCTCGCGTGTGAGGCCGGAAGGATTCAAACCACAATATAACAGGGTTTTAGAGTAACAGACTCAATTGCGAAGCCAGCCGGTGACCGCGAACAAATTAAATTCCAACGATGGCGAGGACGCGGCGTGGCAGGCACACACACAACATCCCATCAACGTAGGAAACATGGTCATTAAAATAGCTCACACACATCCTCTTTTTCGATTGGGCTTCCGTTCCTTTCATCTCGGGGGAAACACCACTGTTTTGGTTTGATCTGGATGAAAGTCTGAGTCTGACCTGGTATTTTAGGATGTCCACGTTGTAGTAGGAAGCGGTGGGATTCTGTTCTGAAGATTTCCTGAGGTAGGACGTCAGCGCTTGCATGTTGAACCAGAAGTCCTTGGAGTTTGAGTCACTTTGGGAAGGATCACTGGATAGGACACACAGAGCAATAACCAGAGGCTCAATTATGCGTCGCTCTTCCTCGGGAAGAACGACCCTGACCGGATCAGACCGACCACGAGCTCCTGGGAGAACATTAAGAAGACGTCATTTTAAAAACAATGAGCACGCGGAGAGCCGCTCTGCTTGTGAGGTACAAGCTCCTCCAAACACCTTTGGACTGAGACTGAGGAGGTGAGAGGAGACGCACTGTGCTCTAAGTGAAACAGATGTTGTGTGAGCCGGGCTGGTGAGAACCTGGCTGTCAACGTCTGGGGGGGGGGGAGGAGGGGGGGGGGGGGGGGAATTCTCGCCTGACAGCTTAATGACGGGTTTATGTCACATTACCAATTGAATTTCCTCCCACTGACGCAGACAACATTTTCTCCAGTCCCTCCTCCCCCGAGTCCTCAACCCCCCCCCCCCCCCCCCCACTCAGCCAGCTCGTCGTCTCCTGTGCACCTCAGAACCGACCCGCTCACCTGTACAGCAGCTGCTGGTTGGGTAAGATCTGCTCCAGCCTGCCGGTGTTCTTCAGCTTGAAGGCGAGCACGGCCGGGGAGGGGTTGGTGGTGAACACCTTGATGATGCCCATGGGGAAGGACAAGGTCATGTCCCCTGTGATCTTCACAATGCACCTGTGGAACGTGATAAGAACCCGTTACAAAGGAAGGGAGAGAATCATGAGAATCATCGTGTTTGAGAAGCTAGACCCGAGACTAACAATTAATAAAACGTATCATATGTTAACCTTTCTATTTATCTCAACTTTTTAACTCCTATAACTAATGAAAGAGCCACATTGGACACATACGGTTTGATTATTGATTTTGCGGCCCTTTCATCCACTTTTCATATACAAAGATCTAACTGAGGCTCATTTTAGGCTTTAGGTTGCAGGTGTTACACATCTCCATTCGCGCTTCTCCCAACGCACATCTGTATGCTTTTATGGTCTAATATAAATCAAGCTTCTTCGTTCAGTGGTGCTTGGCCCGGGCCGCGGTGGTAACGGGCCCACAGCGGGTCTCAACCTGTGTCTCCGCTGCATTGCTTATGAAATGTTCCATTTCCTAATCCCTGCGAAAATAAGCCTTCTGCACAGCAGCAATTTAACAGCAGTTAACCAATAAAGGGCTGAATGTTTTCTCTGCCCCAGACTATAATCTGCCCCGCGTAGGTTATCCACTCTGAAAGAATGGTGTCAGACTGATGCAAAAACATTCCACGCATGCAGAGCGAGAGGGAGGGAGACACACACACACACACACACACACCACACACACCAAAAAAAAGACTGCGATGCTCATAACGTCATACGTGCTGCGGTTTAAGATCAAATATGGACAAAAATGTGCGCGTGCGTGCGGGTCCACGTCGGGCCCTTTGAGCAGCAGCAGGTCATGTGAGACTCACTTGGTGGGATCAGCTCCTTTGAAGTAAGCATTAACCGATTCCGTGAAGGCCACGGCGATGGGCAACGCGTCCAGGGAGGCCAGGGTCACCGGGCTGGGACCGCGGGACGTCCCTGAGAACGAGAGAGGCGCAAAGTTGGGAGGTCTGTTGACTCAGCTGCGGGTCAGACTTTTTACAACAGGCGGGGGGGGGTCCGAAGCTCACAATCAGAATGAGGAAGGCTCCATCATGCAAAGACGCATTGTGTCATTTAAGGTATTTGTAACTGAAGTCGGCCATTCACACTTTGCAAATCAGTGCATTGTTATTTTTGAGAAGATCAGCTGCTTCAGTTCAGAGGAAGTACTGCAGGCAGGCAGCATGTTAAAATTAAAGGCAACAAAAGGCGTACCATTCAAGGCGTCATTATTTGAACCGTCAAATCTTTATGTGAACGTGGAGAGCAAACAACACAAGAGAAATGCAATCACTGCAAAGCCAGTTATGTTAGTCTGAGTTAAATTCAGGGGACGGTCCTCTTTGCACAGTACCTGCTGGTGTTTCACACCGCTTCTCAAAGGTAGGCAGCTTCCCAATGAACACATCTTCCTCTTTACGGCCAATTAAAAAAGGCCCGGAGAACAGGGGAGGAGATAAAAACAGACCCAGAGAGCACAAACGTGAGGGCGAGGCGATGCTGAGCAAAGTCCTAAATGTGGCAGGTGAGCCTGAGCCGACGAGGCCGATACGACAGAGACGGACGAGGAGCTAACAGGCTCTAATGAGGACGAATGTGAGGAGGAGACCGGGGAGAGGAGGGAAGGCAGACTCACTGTGGCTGAGCAGAAAGAGGGGGAGAGGGAGAGCTGCTGTGGCTCTGGGGAGGAGAGGAGGAGAGCAAAGGTGAGCAGAGGAGTCACAGGAAGGAAGGATAGAAGGAAGGAGTGAGAGAGGAGGGAACAGGGACAAAGAGGTACGTGGCAAGTTGGCGAAGAGGAGACGGCGCGGTGAGCCTCGGGGGGGGGGGGGGGGGGCGGCTTACCGACGGTGGGGGTGTTGGCGGCGCCGAGCGAGGCGTTGGAGGACAAGGAGGAGGAGCTCTCGGCCCGGGCGAGGGGTGCAGCGGGGGGGGGGGCTGGCGTTGTTGGAGGGCTTGGGCGGGCTGAACGGCCGCACCTGAGCACAGCGGGTCACACGGGTTAACCCAACATGGCCGCCGCGGGCCGCACGTGTTCCCGAGGGAGATTTGCTGCCATCACTCACAATCTCTGTGATGCCGCTGAGTTTCCCCGAAGGGAGTTTGGGCCTGGAGGAGGGTCGAGGGGGGGGCACCAGGGCGCCGGCTGTCAGAGGGGTCGTCGGTCGGTTTGGTGCCGGCACTGCGTGAGGAGAAACACGTCGGTGAACATCAGGGATTAACGAACCGAGTGAAGCGTCGAAGGCCTCGAGCCCAAAAACCACGAATCGGTAACAACACAAAACATTCCCAAAGAATTCCATGAAAAGAAACTCAAAGACAAACGTGTTGCAGAGCAGGCAGTGAGTTAGAGAAGCATTTGCATCTGAAAAATAAGATAAAACAAAACCAAAAAAAAACAACAGAATTGTCAACTTTCAAAAGAAATAAACAAAACGTACAGTTAAAAAAAAAGACAAAACTCCAAACCTCAGGCACAAGACACGTCTGTAGCAGCGGTAAAAATGTTACCATTGAATGCTTTGCTCGATGGAGCTGCTGCCATCGCCCTATCTGACACCCCACAGAAGACCTCGGAGAAGCAGGGGTCGCCGCCCCCCCCGCAGGGGTCCTCGGCGGACAGGAAGCGGCACGACCTGCCGGGGCCGGCGGGGGGCCCCGAGCGGCGCGCCGGAGCCGAGGGGTCACCGAAGGCGATCCACTGGCCCTGGGACCAGGGCGGGGGGCCGCCGCCGCTCCTCGGGGGGCTCCCGGCGTGCGCGGTGATGGGGGCGCTGCGGGCCCTCGCCGGCGGGGGCGCCCGGAAGGGGTCGTCGGGACAGTCCCGGGGCGAGGACGTGGACGAGGACAAAGAGGAGACGTCTTGGGACTGTTGGCTCGCCGCCCCCAGAGGAGGAGGGCGTTCCCGTTGTGTCACCGCCTCGGCTTGACGGGGAGGGGGGGGGGACGGGGACGGGGACGGGGGGACGGGGGGGGCGCGATGTGATCGACAAGAGGCGATAAACATGACAAATGCAGATGGTGAGAGTAGAAGGCAAACTGCAGCAGTCATGAAACATGATCCCGGGTCACGTGATGTGAGGTTTGCATCATCTAATCGGCCTTTTTGGATGTATAATAATTTACATTATCGTTGCACAATCAGCACACAAATATATAAACATTATTATTAAACACTTCCTGGTGGTTTAAAGTAGAAGCCGGACTGAAGGTCACAAACAGAAATCCTATGAGAAGCAGTTCCCACACACACGTTTTACCTGATGCCTCAGGCAGAAAGACGTCGGGCTCATTGGGCAGAAAAGGCGCAGGTGGAGGGATTGAAAGGAAGATAGAGCCAAGGTCTAACGAGAAAAGGTTCACGTGCACAAATAAAAAGAATAAAACAAGTGACCATGGAATAAAACCACGTAGCAGAGTAAAAGCAAAACGATGTCAAACAGATGAAAATGTGAAAAAAAAACCCAAATCAACACATAACACACATTTGACAAAATAAGAATGGGAAAAAAAATAAATTCACACGTGTTTTCAACCCCAGCTTCATTTCAGGGAGAGAACGGCTCGAGGTGTCACGTGTGCACCGGGAGCCGGTAACACAACCGGAAACCAAGGACGCACAATCCCTTCATGAAATCCAACGTGCACAGCGCTACAAGTGCTGCCCGGTCCAGGTAGAGTCGGTGGAGGGGAGCTTTTAGTCCGCTCTGTACACACACAGAGAGAGTTAATTCCAATCGCCGTATCTTAATCAGGGCTCTGGCTGATGCTCTTTTGACATTTAAGCCGGGACCTTTGACAGTAACGAGACAATGTTTGACAACATGCGTGCCAGCGGGCTTTAGGGCTCGCCCTCTGACCTCAACGAGGTGCCAATTAACTGTGGATTACGCTTAGCCTAGGCAACGGGTCAGCGCTAGTGTCACTCTTTTTAAACACTGGTGTCATGCACGGAAAAGCCATGAGATTCGCTCTGAAGGTTCAGTAAAACAAACGCGGCGAGAAGCGGAAGGAGTGCAACGCGGAGCAGACCAAGCCGCCCTCCCGCTTGAACATTGGGTTTAACATCGGGGGCCAGCTCCTCCGCCCCGGTACTCGCTCCCCCCCCCTCCCCGACTGAGAAGCTCGGAGAAAGAAAGAGAGGGAGGAATGGGACTACATGATGTAGAGGAGAGAAGGAGAGCTCAAGCAACAGAATGGAGGGGACTCAAAAGCGGGTCACTTGTAGCGCGTAAAGGATTCTTGCTCATAATATCAAACGCGGGTCATGTGACGTTTCCACCTCTGAGTGAAAAAGGACTCAGAGAAACCCGTCATTGGCGCAGTGGGGCTTACCTGCCGATGAGGACAGAGAGGAGGCGGAGCCTGGCGCGCGGGTCGGGCCGAACGGGTCCAGGGACAGAAGGTCGTTGTTGGTCAGTCTGCCGGAGCAGAGAGAGAGAGAGAGAGAGAGAGAGAGAGATTGAACGTAAGAGGGTCTCAGTCAACTGGGGAAAGAGTGAGTGTGTGTGTGTGTGTGTGGGGGGGGGGTAACGTACTCGTATGGTGTCGGGACTCTGGCCTTTCCCAGCTCGTCACCTGCAGAGAGAGAGAGAGAGAGAGAGAGAGAGAGAGAGAGAGAGAGAGAGAGAGAGAGAGAGAGGGGAAGCCAACGGAAGGTGAGACGACGCCAGCGGGGAAAGAGGATGAGCCCAAAGCACAGGGTTCCATCATGTTTAAAGGGTTCCATCATGTTTAAAGGGTTCCATCATGTTTGAAGGGTTCCATCATGTTTAAAGGGTTCCATCATGTTTAAAGGGTTCCATCATGTTTAAACCACATGTGTAAACCTATGAGGTTGTGAAGGGAA
>NC_084917.1:2203903-2258174 GCF_949316345.1 Pungitius pungitius
AGCAGTTAAATGTACTCATCAGCACTTTTGTGGACATTAAAGTCCTCGGATACTTAACTTGAACTAACTGTTGAATAGTAACTGTTTGAATTTTAATTGTAAATAAGGTAATTATTCATTTTAATTATATTTAGAATTTGGCTGAAATACATCTGAGCAGCAACGGGATCTAAAGGTTGGTGGCTAATATTTGTATAACTATCACAAGGATTGATATATAAATATATAAATAATATATTATATTATATATAAATTCCCAAAACGCGATATCAATAGTGTGCCTGTGTGTGTGTTGGCGTGCTCACAGCATTCTGGAGGTCGATGGCGCCGTAGTACCCGGGGGGGGCGCCGTTGGCAGTGTTCTACGAGCACCGAGAGAAATGAATGAATGAATGAATGAATGAATGAGAAAATCCATAACGCGAACAAGAGGGAGGGAACAGAGAGAGAAACGAGGACGTTTTCCACTTCCCTCCTTCATGAGATCAATGGATTAAATATCCACTAAATCAAAGTTGAGGTATAAGTGGTTCTTTGGGTGAATCTTCTACTCACAGCAGCTTCCACTTCTGTCGACTCCCTGGAAGAAAAAAATCATGCCAATTAAGATGAAGTTGTAACATTCTTAGCGGGGGGGGGGGGTGGATTTAAAAGCAGTCTTCACTCACGTGGAGTCGGTGTCTTTGTCTTTCCTGCGACCGGGGATTCCAAATGGTTTCCTCTTTCTGGGTTTGGCACCTTAGCAAAAAAACATTTTTTTTTTAAATTATTTGTTACAATCAGTCTGCTCTTGATAAAATACATTTCAGTTGGAGTTTTTTTTTTTTTTAAACGAGACTCACCTTCAGTAACGATGGCTGTATTGCACTCCTCAAACTCAATGGGTCCTAATGAGACAAAAAAATAATACATCTTTTAGGTTAATTCGGCGCGGAAAAGGGTCAGTGACCCACTGCTGTGAATGCTGTGAATGTACATCACGCAATAACCTCACACACACACACACACACACACACACACACGCAGTCTGGCGTGCCAAACAGAGCGGGTACACAAACAGAGTTGGGCTGGTCCCACGGGGCAGACGGGGTCAATGGCGGAGTCAACTGTGTGTCAGTTGGCCCCCTCGCGGAGACGTTGCCCGCCCTCCCTCCCTCCCTCTCGGGGGAGGCGGAGCACTGAGTCCCCCTCCTAGGGACGCACAACCATCACGAGCCAGATCGACAGAGAGCGCGCAGCAGGTACCCAGAGGAGCGGGGAACCTCCCCCCCCCCCACGCGGCACATCGCCAAAGGTGCAAACCCCCTTCCCATTCAGAGACCATCATTCCAATGATGAGGAAGGAAAAACAACAGAGTCCACAATGCCCATAAATTATACACATCGTTCCTCTGAGACATCACCGCGAGCGCTGAAGGACGAGAGGAAACCGGAGGGCGGGGCCTGCGATGAGCGCGCACGTCCGCCGTCGGGGAGACCCGAGAGTCGCTCGCGTTGCGTCCGCGAGAGTGCGCCCCCCCCCCCCCGAGACGAAACGCGATGCAACATCTGGATCAGCCCGGGTCGACTGCGGAGAACCACCGCGTTTCTTCTTCAAGTGCGTGACCTGGTGGACGTGCGGTCTGTGTCTGCTATCAGACCAGATGGATGTAACTAGAAAGCTTAATAGCTCGTAAGATGAGAGAGGGAGAGAGGGGGGGGGGGGGCAGGACCCTCTGGCCATATCTCTGATACACTAACATGCCGTGACCTGAAAACAACAAAGCTAATGATATTTTAACTCAAATTGTATACAGCGGGCAGCAGAGCGGCTCGGCTCGCCCCCCCCTCCCCTCCCCCCCAAGAGGACGGCGGCGGCGAGCTGAACCCGCGCGCTGTTTGGCGTGCGCAGCGCCGGGGTGAAGCGCAGGGAAGCGGCGAGTCACGAGAGGCGCGCATGGCGCCAAGTGAAGTGGATGAAGTGCACCAATGACTCTACTCTAGTGTGCGACACCGGGCCTCTGCACACGGCACCAAACGGTACTAATACTATTATTTCTTTTTACTCCTAATCATCACGTTTTGACATCTCGCCCCGCTTGACGCGTCAAAAACAAAAAAAAAGCGCGCTGAAATTGACACGTGGCGTTCCTGTATTCCAGCTCCACTCTGCGGATCTACGTCAGACCCGGGGCGCAGCGGTGGGGGGGGGGGGAGGGAGGGCGGGGGGGGTCTTCGCATCCTGCGATTGCATCTGACAATATTTATCCAATAAGTCCAAACACCAGAACACATGAATTCTACCTCAACGTGTGCAGACGTGAGCGGTCTGAACGACTCGGTCTAATCGGGGGAAGATGTTTCTTCTCTTTCTGTGCAGTCACGCATGAGGGGAGGATGCGTTTTTTTTTTTTTTTTTTTTAAATTGCATATGCTTCACATGGCACCGGGAGTGGGAGAGGGGCATTGGAGTGGTGGGGGGTTGAGGGGGGTGGGGGGGGGTTTGCGTGTCTGGCCCACCGCCAGTTGACAGCTCAGCTGGATATCGTTGAACACTCCGAACCCCCCCGCCTCGCAGCGTGTCACTTTGAGATTGTTTCCGCAATAGAAAGTTTGTTCAACCTCTCTCTCTCTCTCTCTCTCTCTCTCTGGAGGCACCGGACCGGCCATCCGTTCAGCTATTTAATCAGGGGGGGCGACAGGTTATTTTTCTGACAGGGCCGGGGCTGCTGCGTTGATCCCTAACGAACGGCTTCATACAAAGAGGATTTTTTTTAATTTTTTTTTTTAGCCTCAATTAATTCTGCTGTCCAAACAAATGAAGGCCACCACTGGTCGGACGCTCAGGGGTCGCCGTTTGTGTACACACAAACCCAGCAGAGGTGAAGCCTTTGTGTCTGCGGCCTCCTGACGTAACGTTGCACAAGTGCGGGGGGGGGGGGGGGGGGGGGGTTCGAACTGCGCATTTGGTATTCACTCACCGATTGAAATAAAAAGTTACTAGGGGGTAACGGAGGTCTTTGCAACAGCATCTGAGCGTCACTGAAGGAGCTGCGTGTGTGAAAAGGAGGGAGCTGCGGAGCGGGGGGGGGGGGGGGGGGACTAAAGGGGTCTGAGCAGAATTCCCTTGATTATTGTGGCATGGCAAAGTTTACACAAGAGTCATTGTTGAGCTCTGACCTCCTGAAAAGGCTGGTTCTGCCTGCTTAGTCCGCCGCCCCCCCCCCCCCCCCGCCTGTCACATGCTTAGTGGAATGCCAAGCCTGCCTACCTTTACAGCAGATTACTATGATTGACTCTGATGGCCCGCTCTTACTTCTAATTGCCCCTCTCGGTGAAGCCCCCCCACCCCCCACACACACACACACACAAGACCGGAGCAGGCGGAAGGCCACAAAAAAAAAAAAAAAGCTCCCCCCCCCCGACAAACGTTGGGCATTAGCATAAAGCAGAGAGGGCTTACCTGGCCTCTCTTTGCCCGTTCCTTTGCTCTCCGCCAGCTTGAGCACCAAGCTGTCCACCGACGTGTTCTCAACGTTCCTCACAAACTCCGTGTGGACCTAAAGGACAAAGAGAGAGGAGACACAAATGGGGGAGGGAAAAGAATATTGTGATCCATTTCCTTTCTAGTCGTTCCATGTATTCACCGCGGTGGAACAGAGGAGGCGACCTGAAGGAGGCGTTTAACTGTGAAACGACGCCCAGTAGATGAGGCATCGTTTTGATGTGTAGGCAAATACATCAATGATCAATATTGTGACTCTGTGCTCTGGTCCTTTCCCTTTAAATACATTAAATGCTCGCTGGGGGGTAATGGTTGACTTCTACCTCCTCTGTTATGTCACATCACGCGCCGAGCGAACGCAGTCTGTCGCTGTTAACTCTCCGCGGCGGCGCTTCGCCTCCGGTCCGTGTTTGTTAATCTGCAACATTTATGTGCAGACGCACTTTACTTCTCTGTGAGTGACTCCTTTTGTGTCGGGGCCAATCAGCGTTGTTGGCGCTGCGTCCGTGCCCTTTGGGCGGCATCGGGGGGAAGTGGCTTGTTTGCTTTGGGAGATGTGCATGCGTGCATGTGTGCATGCGTGCATTTTGTGCATGTGTGCATGGCTGAGGGGGAAGCCAACGCGACGCATAGGCAGGTGAGGAGCAGACTGTGCCGTACCATTTAGATTTTAGACGTGATACTGTGAGAGGCTCCACCGTCAGACACACATGCAAACACATGCAATATGTGTCCCCCCAGACACCCCCCCCCCCCCCCCCCACACACACACACACACACAGCCCCTGTAGCGTGGTGGAGTGCATTAGCCTTCTGTGTCCTGGCAGGAGAGGATGTTGGGAGGAGAGGAGGGGTGGGGGGGCTGTAGGTTGGTTGTTGTGGTTGAGGAAGTACGCTCAGAGCAGCACACGCGATCAGTCAGGTGCCCTGACGGAGGGCAGTGATGTCGTCACACACACACACACACACACACACACACACCTCGGACAGTGGGGACCTTTGACCACATGCTGGAAAAATGCATCTCCCTTCAAGGGATCCTCTCTCTCACACACACACACACACACACACACACGCTCACTTACAAAAGCAAACACAGCACGCTAACCTGGCGGACACACCTTCCCCCCCCCCATGTGAGTGTGAGACTCTCTGACCCGTCTATATATGGCGCTGGCGTTCTCTTCCCCTTTCATCCTCCTCCAACCCTCTTATCCTTCTCGCCCACTGAGCCGACACCGGCTCAGCCTCGTCTCAAAATACCTGCCAGGTTAACGTGATCACTTCTTTTGGGTGACAGAAGCCGCAACCCGCCCCCCCCCACCCGCAGTGATGCGTCTCAGGTAGAATCGACACCCCCCAGATTGACAGGAGGAGGTTGCTGCTGAAAAGCATGTGTCTTCAGGGGGAGGGGGGGTTCTCTGCTGTTTCCTGTTCACCTGCCAGGCAGAGAGGAGGTTGACTTCACCCCCCCCCCCTCCCGACCCCCCAGGTCAGCGGGCCTCTTCGCAGGTCGCTCTGTCTCTGAAGGACTTCCTCCCCCTCAGTCACTGCCATGCGGGCTGTTATGACCGGCTTAAGTTAAAAGCTATTGTGAAAATAGGCTTAACGTGTTCTTATAAAACCTGAAGTATGTATTAATATAGACTATAAAAATACATTTAAGCTTAGTGCTGGTGCATATTGTAATATAAGTAATAATCGTTCAGTGACCTGCTTTGATCATTTTAATGTACTTATCTGCACTCACCTAACCCACAAATCATATCCAGCCCCACGGGGAGGTGTGTTTACAGTTCATTGTCTCTGGTGATGCTTTTATTCACTCTAATCTCTGTCATGAGTCTTAGTGCTCGTCATTAAACTATTATTATTATTGAAGAGATACAGCGGGACACATGCAGTCAGTTTAATATTCAAAGTTTAAAAGTGAATGGCATTTCAAACATGAATAAAATGACCAATGAATGACACATAGGAGTTGTATCCAGCCCACTGTGTGTGTTTGTGTGCGTGCGTGCGCATGTGTGTGTGCACGTCCAACCAAACAGCCCTCACAATAGTCTCTATTGGAAATGCAAATGTATGATTTCTACTGTGTGTTTGCGTGTCAGCGTTAATGCCCGTGAGCTCAGTGACTAAGCACAACCATGCAGAGATACAAACTGCCCCCCCTTATACCCCCCCCACCCCCCCCCCCCTCCCCCGCCTGACAGATTATAATAATTCGTGGCCGGTCCCAACCTGATTTGAGGGAACACTCATCAACCAAATCACAATTTCTAAAGTCCAGAGGAGGGCCGTCCACTCGGTGGAGCCGCAGCGCCCTCTGCAGGCGCTGAGAGAACTGCGGCAGGCGTGTGGGTGAGGGGGGGGGGGGGGTGCACAGAGCAGCAGATTGCAGTCGGCCCCTTGTTTTGTGCGCTGCTGGTAAGTGTGATTGCCGGGTAAATAGACGGAAGGGGAAACCTCCGGTTAACCTCGATTAATACGGCCGCCGCGGATGGCGTTTGGCAGCCTTCACGGGACGACTCGATCCGCCCCGACGCCGTTTCCTCAAAAGCCAAAACACACTCTGCCGGAGACAAACAGCACGCTCTGAGGAGGGGGGGGGGGGGAGTTTTGATCAGCCTTTAATTGCTCGGCATAAAGGGATGGACTGGAGCATTTCCTGGTTCTCAGTCAAACGATTAGCGAGATCAAAGACGACACTAATTGACGTGACACGCAGTGAACCCGGTGAGCGGAGCCCTCAGGTCAACGAGACACCTACCCCGCCCACAGGAATGTGTGTGTGAGTGTGTGTGTGTGTCTGTGTGTGTGTGTGAGCTCACACTCACCTCTCCTATTTGGATGTGCGTTTCGTCGACGGACCGCGAGTACGACTGGATGATCTCCTTCATGTGCAGGATGTGGTTTTCTTCGATGTCTTGGAACTTCTGCAACACAGGCCGGATTCATTCGGGGTGCAAACAAATGTGCGATTCGTGGAGTCAAGTGACATTAAACAGGCCATGAAAACAAGTAGAGGAGAGAGAGAGAGAGAGAGAGAGAGAGAGAGAGCAGCCTAGGATACACTTCCCTTCCTAATTCTGCCCCGGCCACTTCCTGTGCGTCTGTCTGGGTGGTCTGTGCCACACACACGCATGCACACACACACACACACACACACACACACACACACACACACACACACACACAGATGCTTCCACAATGATCAACAGAGGTTTGTTTCGGCTTCGGGCGACAGGCAGGGTGCAGATAACGACTTCAAATAAGTGTGTCTGCTCCCCACTCGAGTCTGACTCGGGGCTCCCGGGGTTAAACGGGGAGACTAAATAAAAAAAACAATCAAAAAGAGAGGATGCAGAGGAAGCGTCACCGCGTGCACGCCGCGGAGCAGAGCCGAACGCGGAGGGAACACATGGAGGAGCCGGTGATGTCACAGGGGACATGTGTTGGCTGTTAATAACTCACGCCGTAGACTGTGGTGTCCCAGGGAGAAGCTCGGGGGGAGAGGGGGGGGGGGGTACCAGAAACAACAAACGGCGAGCTAACTGGAAACATTTCTGGTGGCGGAGGTGGCGCGGGGAGGATGTGGAGGCCAAACACTGATTTTAATCTGGAGCTTATCTAATCAGGACTTCAGATGGATCCAATCAGGGCTTTCCACAACGGTTCCGTTCCAGAGGAGGAAAACACAATCTGGAGATGATACAGCGAGGAACACACACACACACACACACACGGGGGAGGCGGGACCTGGAGAGAGTTGGTACCTGAGCAGTTTCTGCCATCTTCTGTTCAAACTCTGACTTGGCCGCAGCGTATTTCTCCACGAAGGACCTGTAGGTCTCCGTGGCTTTTTTGGCTTTCACCCCGGCCTGCACAAACACAAAAAAAAAACACACACACAATCGACGGCTTTCGACGCTTCGCACGCCGAGCCGAGCCGTGCACACGCCTCGTTTCCCGCCATTTCCTTTTTAAATCAGACAAGAGGCCGACCTCCACTTTCTGTGCACCTCGTCGTGCCTCACTGCCTACCACGACTACACGGGTGTGTGTGCACGTGCAAATGTGACCCCCCCCCCCCCCCCCGGCCCCCCACCTTGTCCACATCTCTCTGGGCGGCCCCGTCCTTGCGGAGGCGCTCCTGCTCCACGGTCTTGGCGTTGTAGATCTCCTTGGACTTCTGCAGGGCCTGAGAGGTGGTCTGGATGTTCTGCACGGCCTCCAGGGTGGACGCCACCTCCTCTTTAGTCTGACAGGCACACAAAGGGCTGAATTATCACACCCCTCCCTTACAAATCACCCCGTAGAGTCCAATACTGTTAATAATAAACTACTTTATATTTGTGGTTAATTAATCTGACTTGTCGGGCCCGATTGCAAGTTGATCAATTATTAATATCTGTTATTTTTCTGATTCTTCTGTTGTGATCTTTCCCTTCACGTTATCATCTCATCTGATTGTGGCGTTTGTTTCGCTCGCCCTTCCCGTTGACACATTACGTACAGCAGCCCCTCCAAGACGGCTGTTTACTCTGCGTTAGTCACACCGCTTTGCTGCAGCATCCGTGAGCCAGCCGGCCAACGCGGAGCGGGGAGGAGCAGGGACGTGATGGGAGGGACGCCGTGGCAGCCCCCTTTTTCTTAAACTCAGCGCACAAAACGCACAACCCGGGCTCTTTTTTTTTTCTTTTTTGTTGTCGTGTGGCTTCATGCGTGAGACGCGAGCCGATGGTTCCTCGGTGGAGGAGCGAAGGGTCAGGAGAAAAGGAGCTACGCAGAGCAGCGCTGACACGCTAGCTTCTCTCAGGATGGGACTAGCGGTTTAAACTGTTACACTTTTCCAACGAGAGCGTCAAATCGACAAAGAGGTGAGAACGGCTTCCTCATTGGTAGTTCTCATGTCCCGTCAGTCCTGAATACCACGTGTTCTCCATAAGTGCACGTCTTCTCTCCACATTTCTGCTGGGCTCCTTACCTTCTTGTGTGCTTTGGCCTGCTCCTCCACGTACTTCTGGACCTCTTTGATAAGTTCCTGCAGCTTCCTCACCAGCTCCATGTGACAGCTGGCCAGCTTCTCCGTGGAGGTCTTGAACACATCCCACACCGGAGCGAAGGTCCTGGAGGGAGGGACGACAGCCTCCTCACATTCACTCATTTGTTCACGTCTCTTCTTCAGGGGGGGGGGGAGGGACCTGTAACCACGACGACGTTCACACTCACCCGAGCGGAGAAAAGTTGCCGGCAGACTTGGCGAGTTTGGTCATGGACCGGGCATAGGCTTCTTCGATGGTGCTCCTGGGGGAGAGCGGGGAATAGACCCGTAGGAGTTATGGAACGGCAATATTGGTAAAAAAAAAAAAATTAATCCATTTACAGCGTGTCATGGCTATTTGTATTATGTGCGGCTTGGACCGGGTTTTGTTGGTAAACCACACGCCAGAGCTGTACCGTTTGAATCCGCTGCTTCTCACAGTTTCCCTTTTTTCCTCCTTCGTCTTTCAGCGAAGTGACAGATTTAAAAAAAAAAAAAAAAACTTGCGGCAGTGTTATAGTGGAAGCTTGAATTATGCATGACTCATTTAGCAGGACTTCCACTGCAGTCACGTCGCAGGAGCAAGGTCAGCCAGGGGGAAACAGGAGAAACACACACACACACACAGATCCTACGTAACTACAGCAGAAGCTAGAAACATGTGACGCGCTGCATCCCTACTTCCAAAAACGTTCAAAAAGCTTCCTTGTGTTGTGCAGATTGATAAATATTATATATTCAGTCTGATTATAATTCAGATTCACAATTCACAATTACAGCCCCCATATTGTTCTGTGTGGAAATGACTAACAGGGTGTCACAGAGCCAATAAATAATAATGACCACTATATTGTAGCCATTTTTTAAAATCAAAATATTCTTTGATAAATAAATCTTTAAAAACCTACTTACAAACCAGGCAAATTCTTTTCATAAAAAGAATCCCTACTTTGGTACATCTATGTTGTATGCTTAGATGGGAAGAAACAATTTCGAGGTATAAGAGTATAAAATCAGCAGAATATTCTGCTTCTTCAGTGGATGTCGACAGAAACATTCCTCTCATAATGTGTAGTAAAAAGCATGAGAGATGAAAGTGTGTTCAGATTCTTTTCAGTCTTGTTCATCTCAGTCCAAGATAATCTTTGGTCCGCAGGAAGCTACGTTACCTCCTTTCAGAATAAAAGAAGAAGCGATAGTGAAACAGCAGCGTGCAGCTCTCACTGAGGGGGTCGGTGCACCGAGCTTGCTTCTCCACCAGAGGGGAGCCCAAGCTTTTGTTCTTCATTAAAAACAACCAGGGATCCCTGATTTTAAAAAATCTGCAAACCAGCCTGTGAGAATCAGAAATATGACGCGCCCGAGCAATAAAAAGAAAAGGCGGCACAACACAATCAATGCATCAGTCTCCTTCGTGTGCCGATTCCTTTGTATAG
The DNA here is from genome assembly GCF_949316345.1 of Pungitius pungitius. Taxonomy (NCBI): domain Eukaryota; kingdom Metazoa; phylum Chordata; class Actinopteri; order Perciformes; family Gasterosteidae; genus Pungitius; species Pungitius pungitius. Next base: position 2,213,871 of record NC_084917.1, read on the forward strand.
TTGAACAACAACATTCCCGACTGGACGCATCGTTGATATTTAAGCAGAGTGAAAGGCTGAGAGGTGATCGGGTTTGAACCGGGTAGGTGAGCGTTGCGTCACGAACATCGCTCGGCTGCACACACCGTTTTCCCCCTTTGGAGCCTCCCGCTAGATGAAACATTTGCAGACGCGCCAGAGAATGTTAACGCTGAAACCCCCCCCCCCCCCCCCGAAGTGTCACTACTAACGAGACTTTCCAAACACGCCGTACGGAGCACGCGGCTGTGGGCGGGAGCCCTCCGTCACGCTGCAGGTCATAAACACACAGCGAAGCTTCAGGGGTGTTCAGGGGGAGCCCTCTGGTACCAGGCTGTCATCATGGTGTTAGCCAGATGCAGACCCACGGTGTGTAGTGTGGTTCACCTTTAAGCCTCTTTCACAAAGAGGTTAAGTTTGCAAAACGTCCTCAAAGCTCCGCCACCAAAGTCACAATGTTACACTTGGTTTTTATGGAGAATATGGAGAACCTCCTCAACAGATATTAATCTGCGTAGAAGCTGATGAATTGATCAGTTTAGTGAGAAAATAAATAACTGGTAACTACTTTAGGCTGTGTTTATGAACGTTTAAATGAATGTGAAGAAAATCGTGGGAAGAGCGAATGTGTGTTTGTTTTCACTGCTATTATCACATCACCTCGTATTATCTGGAACAACGTCCAGCCATTTGGAATATGAAAACAGTTGCACATGTTAAACACTTCATAAAAGTTCCCTCATCAGTCAAACAAACAGAACGTATGGTGGCCTTTCGTAGCTTGAATAGTACAAATAAGCTACAATTATCCAACAAATGCCGTCATACGGGCTCCCTAATGAGGCTGAGAGTGGATGTGCAGATGTTGAACTTCTTGGCCCACTCAATCTCCTGTAACCCACGTACTGGTGATGTCCTTTCTGTCTGGGACGTTTCATGGACTAAAAGAATCTATTTTACTCCGATAAGTGCTTGTGTCTCTTACTGCGAAGAACTTTCAAATACCACCCAACAGGTCGGACGGGTTCGGAGGGAGGAAGAGGCCTCGTGTCAGCCGACACGCTGGCGAGGCAGAGGAGGGAGGTCTCACCTTTCTCTGATGAAGTCCGTCAGCTCCTTGGAGGAAATCTGCCCGTGCTTCATGTTGTGGTAGAGCACGTCGAAGCCATTGTTTTTGTCCCCCTGCATTTCAGAGACAAAAACGAAAAGAAGATTAGTCCAAAGGAGTGAGGAACACGAACGAGACCCCCCCCGCCCCCCCTCCCGCCGCTGGGTTCAAAATCCGACCGAGTACCGTGAGGGCGCTCTCCACGAGCAGCGTCCTCGTGGCCCGCATCGCCCCCAGCTGCCTCCGCAGCAGCCTCTGGTCCACCATTGCCATCCTCGCCATGCTACGGCGCTGAGGAAGAAGCTGCGGCGCTGTTCACCGAGGATCCAGCGCACATGAAGGAGAGAGGACCCGCAGTCTGTGGTGGCGTAACCATGGCGATAGGTATCCAGTTGCAGGCGACGCTTCTAAAAGAAATGCGGCTACCTCTGAATAATTGATAGCGACGGAAAAAAAAACCACTTCCTGTTTCAGAAACAGGCCATGAATGTATTTATAGGTCATCGCAGACATGCAGGTGAGTGCGCTCGACGATTATCAAAAACAAACTGCAAACAGAAAACTAGGTTTGAGAAAATGTAGAAAGTGGTTTGTTCACTAGGAATCTGAGTAGTAAAACAAAAGGAGGAATCAGATCCTTCGAGGGGCCTTTTGTTTGGTTTGTATTTGGGATTTAAGCTGAAACTGTTCCAGCGCTGACCTCGGTTACAGGGGACCGGTCAGCTGTGGTGGTCGCCAAGGCAACGCGGAGTTTAGCAGCAATAAGTGCCCGACACCCCACACCAATTTTTTTTTTTTTTTTCCCATTCCTTCAAGAAAACGAAAAAAATGTCTTCTTGTCACTTCTGGGAAGAAGAAGAAGAAGAAGAAGAAGAAGAAGAAGCAGCAGAAAGGAGAAGAAACATTTCACTTCCTCGTCGGCCTCGGTCAGGGCTCAGGGGGGGAAAAACCTAAACGGCGGCTTGAAGCGAGGCGCTGCACGGACACAACGAAACCACCGGCGTTCCCTGAAAAGCAGACGCACGCCGGCGGGAAACGGACGCTCGTCCTCATTCTCGCCCGAGTCTGAGGGGTCACCTCTGCGTGACCTCGACCCGACGCTGAACCCGGACGCTTCCGCCAGCCATCCGCCGACAGCGGTTTGGAGTAGAACCTGTTTTACCAACGCTGACAGAGATGAAAGGTCAGGACGTCCGTGTCGACAAATGTTCGGGTCGCCCTAACACAAACCGCCGCCCCCCCGCCCCCGCATCATGTGACAAGGCAGGAAAGGTCGAGGCCACGAAGCGCCGCGCTCACGTGACATCTGCACGGACCCGCGTAAGGAGCTCAAAGCGAGGCCCCCGATTGGCCGACGAGTCCGACAGAACGGGGAAGTGACAGAAGGCGAGCCGAACAGGAAGACGGTCCGTTCAGCGCGGCGACTGTGGCGCTCCGGTGGAATGTGATAACAATGAACACAAAAGAAGAAAAAATTAAACCACAACAAACAGAGGAAGCAGCTCTGGGCCGGGTATTTCTTTTTTTGGGGGGTGGGTTTCAGCGGGTTGCAGAGAACACGAAGACCTGGGAACACCTGAGATTCCTTATCAGCCTCTTATTGGTCCAGCAGCCGTATTGTGCGATTCTGCATCTCGGGGGGGGGGGGGGGGGAAGTGAGACCGGCTCCGTTTCTCAACTTCCTCCTCTGGACACTCATTGAGGGAAGCTCATATTCCAAAAGTCACGGAGCTGAATTCGTTCATTATTTAGCCAACCAAGGCCGCGTGGAATACGTTTGACTCTCGTTGACTGCTTTCCCCTGAAGACAATTTAAAGGGACAGTTCTGGAACTACGGTGCCCTGATGGGGGGGCTTGAGAAACCAGGTCGGGGAGAGACATGTTTGCATCGCTTCGAGTGACGCCACGGTCTCATTGTTTCGGATGGAAGGCAGAGACATTTATACTGCCCATCCCTCTAAAACTAGGTCGCACCAAAATAATAATAATAATAATAAATCGGTAAATAACAGGTGAGAGGAAAAATATGCGTGGAATATCAAATGAACCCTTTAATTACCAATAATACAGTTTGTAAAATTAGCGGAAGTGTAATATGTTATATATACACTTCCTTGTCTTTGACTTCTGTCCCAGTTAACCTAAACGTCTCAGCGACAGGGAAGCCCCACCACGGACAAGAGCCACGCAGCAATAACGGTCGTTGTGCTCAATCTGAAGTAAACACCTTAAAGGACAGATAGCGCAAACCACAGCGCTGCAGCTTATCGGGGAACATCTGGAATCCTCTGAAGACCAGTCAGTAAGAGAGAGCCCAGTTCCTCTTTGGATGGTTTTACTGCCATCTTCTTCTACAAAAACTACACACCGAGTGTGCTTATTACCAGTTCACTGAGTGGGTCCATTGATGTATGAAAATACCAAAAACTAGTTCTTTACGTCTAAGCTGACATCTTCAAAATGACTTCTGTTTTCTGGAGATATGCAGTCAACGGACATATAAGACGATGAATTAAACGTATCGATTTGCAAGTGGAACAAACCCATCTCCTCTTGAGAGCCAATCAAAACCCATAATTTCACGTGGCAGTGAAGGTCATAACGCTGGTAGTGTCAATAGTTTGTGCGTTCGTCACACAATGGTGCAAAATGCAGCACAGCGTGTGTGGTGTGGTTTAGGAAGTTTTGGTAAATATATTTCCACCTCAGAACAACAGGAAACAAGCCCGGGGGGGGGGGGGGGCTGTGAGGTCAGGTAGAGGGGATGTGCGAGCACTAAAAAACCGGCCTCAGACCCGGAGCCTGGAGCGCGATGACATCAGAGCGTCTGCCAAAGGGTCACGTGACCAAAGCGGTCCAGGAGCTGCGCACAGGCCGGGCTTTGTTAGCGGCGTGAACATAAATGTGGGTGGGGGCGGAGGAGGAGGGGGAGGGGGTAGTGGGGGGGGGGGGGGACTTGACTGCCACTTAGGGTTCGGGGATGTGACATCACACGGGTGGTTACACATGAGCCACTTGAGCAGAAATGTCAACACAACATGTGTTGACAACAGTCAATGTTTACCAAAACCTGAAGGAGGAGGGGGGGGGGGGGGTGGCAGCTTGTGCACCATCATTGTCCACCTCCTCTTCTTGCTTCGGTCTTTGCGGTGTTGTTGCAACACTTTGCACGTCAGACAATAACTTGTGGGAGTGTGACTGTGAAATCTGCACACAGTGGAGTTGTGTGAGAACCAATCAGATCACACACACCCACACACACACACACACCCACACACTGACAGACACACACACATGCATTGCAAACAGCAGGGAGAAGAAGGCCGCCCCGGGGCTGTTGGCTGTATCAACACTGTTTGCTTATCACGCTGCCATCTTATTTTCCCATCATCTGCTAACGGCCAACGGACCCCACATTAAGCATAAGCTCTTAAACATGAGCTTCAATAGAAAAAGGTGGTTAACAACTTTAAGTCGCTCTATATTTTTGAGTATTTTAGAAGCAACGCAGAAGCACGTCAGTTTAATAATGAGAATGTGTCATGAAAGAATTAAAGCTTTGTTACAAAAAGCGGCCTAAATTCTTTGGAACTAATCCAGTGCCTGGGACACTCACACATTCAGACTTTCATCAACAGGCCACATTACACCCACAGATGAAGCAAAAAAGGGGAAATGGACATTTGAGACTTCATCTTGTGAGCCGAAACGTTGCAACCGGTGTGTGCGTGTGTGTGTGTGGCTGCCAATTCATAAAGAGCTATGTTATTCAAACAAGGGGTGGATGTTGTCTACGTCACAGAATCGTGCCAAGTACACATCCAGGGAGGAGTACCGACAGGAATGTCTCTACCGAGACTCCAGAGTGAGACAGCAGAGCGCAGAAACAGGTGGAGACTGGGACACAAGTGTAGCCTGATGTGTGTGTGTGTGTGTTGATTGGCAGTCAAAAGCCAAATGAATGCATCCTCTAAGTGTGTCTGTGTGTGTCGTGAATGTTAAAAACACAGCTGATCCTTCCCCATCACTGGATCCTCTTGTGTCCCACCGCAGGGCACAAAGGGCAGATTGACTAATCGAGAGTGCCTCGGCTCGCCACTTTCCCCGTTTAGATAATGATGCAGTCTCCTTTTAGAAGAAATGTGGGGGGGGGGGGGGGGGGGTGACAGCACCGTACATTTCCAAATGACTTTCGCTTAATGTGATTTTCAGCAACTGAGTCTCTTTGCCACCTGGAGGCCAAAGGTCTAGTGAGTCTGAGCCCCCAGAGCGCTGTGTCCCGCCTCAGGGGGGGACAGGAACGCAACACCGATGGCGCCACTTCACACAACTGCCAGCGGCCTACCGATGCACCGCAAAAACCATATTTACACATACATTTGAAACAGCAAATGTAATCCATACGTTTCCAAGAGCTACAAGGACACTTGATTCGCTGAACCAGGCAGTAACACATTGGACCCGGTTCAGTCATGGCGTTCATCCATGGCCGCTGTCCAAAAACTCCCAATCAAAGTATTTATGACAGCTCAGACAACAACACTAGACAAGACATGTCTCACACATGACCCCCCTAAAGGCAGATGTGCCGTTTTCACTTTTTACTCCATGTTTGTCACATGTAACAAAAAAAATGGAAAATACAAACAGGACATTGTAAAGTAAAAGAGATTTTTACTGTCCAACCTGCTGTCACAGAATCGGAAGAGAAATGACCTTTGGAAGCAAATACACTGCACACAACGTAGTAGTAATACACGCAGTACAGAGCTAGCTGTGTACTAATATGAGCTAAATATCCAGCACGGGGGGGGGGGGCAGGGGGGGTTATTACATGTTTGTTGTTTTTAAGGCCGTTCTATAACTTACTAAAACATCTGGCCTCTCACTGAAACTTTGTTACGGAAGAGAGAATGACGGCAACGGCCGAGCGGCTGTGAGTGACAGCTCGAGCGTCCAATGGCGTTTGCGGAACTGACCATAAACATTCCAAGGAAGTCCGGGAGAGCCAATTAGAGAGGCCGAAACGTGGGGGAGGAGGAGGGGCGGGGAGGGGAGGGGAGAGGGGGGGGCTGAGAGGTTTCAAGTTAGATAGGTTCAGAGGCCCGAAACCCCGGGGTGGCAAAATAATAAACGCCGAAGAAGAGGAACGATGGCCGGGGAGGAGAAGGGGAGGGGGCCCGCTGACCACAGAATCGCCCCCCCCCCCGGGCACCGGACACCGCGCGAGCCGTGACGGTTACCTCCGTACCGCGAATGCTAACGTGACTTCCGGCTGACATGAACGTAACGTTAACAGGGGAAGGGAACACAGCAGGAGAATAATAAGGAACAGCAACCGGTGTAAACACCGCGAATAAAAAGCACCACCTACCCAGAAATTCTCTAGGAAGTAGGGCGTTATCATCTTGTTTTATTCCTCTCGGCCGCAACTCTTAAATGGGTTGTAATGCAACTTTTACGGCGAAAATCATCCACCGTCCTCCCCCCTGTTTCTGTTGTATCTGCCTTTCCCCGTTTTTTTTTTGCTCCTCTCTCTCTCTCTCCCCTTTCTTCTCCCTCCCCATGCGGAGACTCCACCTCCACTCCCCTTCTGGCTTCTCCCCCCCCCCCCCGTCAGACCTTCAGACGCTCGTTCGTAGAGAAGGAAACAGCGCTGCCGATGGCGGGAGACGACATCGAAAGACGGCGCGTTCAGGTGCTTCATGGAAATCTCTGTACTCGACGACGGCTGTGAAAACGTTGGCGTTTATTATTTAGAATGAGTTGGTAAATCTGGGTTTGAATTGATTGGAACACAATACGAAAACAGAAACACATACCACACCAAGTAAATATGATATTAAATGTAATAATGCTATATTAAATCATAGAATGTAATATTCCAAACCGGCTGTGAACACAACTTGGGGAATCATCCAAACTAAAACGTTTATCTTATGCAAGTGTTGTGTATTACATACGATAATTGGAGAATATAGAGCAATATAAAAGCAGCCGGACATCTAGGAACTAGAGTAACTTCCGTGTGATATGCTGCATTTGTGTTGCTGTGTTTTAATAACCACACAGCCACCATAAAATGAGTGTGTGTCCTTCCATGGGCTCATCCTTTGAAAGAGGATAGATTTACACGTGTAAGATCCCAATGGAGAAATTATGGAGATGTTTGATTCATTTCCTAAAGCAAAAGCCTACATAATAGTGATAACTGATAATGGCCAGGTATGTGAAGTTTCCCTTAAAACCACGTTGCAGGTCACAAGAAGCACCTGAGATGAGTTACTGATGAGTTACTCACTGACCAAGTTTATACACCACTTCTGTCCTTGTTTGTTAGTTTTGTGCAGCAGGAAAAATGCTCTACGTGTACAAAAAAAACCCAACAAGTCTTAATGTAAACAGTTTATTGGAACATTGTACAGAATCAAGCAATGGTAACCAGTCACATCCACTATATCATCTTACAAATATTACAAAATTACTACAATACAATATAGATTCTTTGCATGATCCAAAATATTTGGTGGCCCCAAAAGTATTACTTTTTTTTTTTTAATTCAGCAGCTTATTAAAAAAAAAGAATATTTAAACCATGTCTATCAAAACAATGTTTTTGCTTTGATTAGCAAAAAAGAGGAAGGCTAAATGCAAATACGGGAGTTTGACTAGACATTCCTTAATATTGGTGGGTGCTTTATAAAATACAATTTTGTTTTCAGTAAAGCTTCATAAAAAGTCAAACTTATAGTTGCAAATTATGTTTACAACCCGACGTTTGAGTCGTCAACCCATTTCTTTCCTTTTAAATTCAGTTTCTTTTAGATACAGTATACATCTACTGCAAAAACACCAACAAAACCTCAAAGTACTTGCTCTCAAGGCATCGTGTACAACTCACACTAAATATTCACCGTAGTATGATAACAATCACTTTTGACGAAAAGTAAATGAAGTATGTGCAAGTTACCATTTTATTCTTCCCTCTGCATTGCAACTGTATTCACATTTCACAGCTAGCGGTGTCGCACACAAATAAACATTGATTTAAAACCACACCCACGGCTACCCCCCTTTAAGTATGAAGGGCGAGAGTTTTTACTAAGCTTCCGTTGATGGAGAGGAGATGCATAAAGGCGTACATGTAGGGGAAATCATACCAAATAACACTGAAACACAGACGACCTGAGGTAAACACGGAGAAAACACGTATTCAAGTAGTGAAACACAACTACAATGTGTAGCAGCAGTCAGAATTACAGCACAGTAACGGGGGGGGGGGGGGGGTGTCGCATGTGTTTTAAGGACTGAACCTCTTTCAATGAAAGAATAACAGGACTGTGTACACACACATATACACACACACACACACACAGATCCCATCAAGCCTCGAATCCTCCATGTCTTTTGCATGCCAAACCGCTGGAATGTGACGCACAGAATCCCTTCCAAACACAAAATGAAGTGGCACTTACAAGTATTGGCCTCTGTATTCCATGATGAATCATACCACTGTTTACCTGCTTATGATAAAGAGATCCTTTACATATTCTCATGCTGAGAAAGTTCCTCTAAGACACCGAAGTACTTTTGTATTCTAATAAGCCCAGTGCACCGGGACACTTATTGCATTAGGTAAATACATTTAAGCAGCAGTACTTAACGATCCGTTACAACTAAAGGTCATATTCTGATCGCTTTGGCTACGTCATTCATTTCAAGCACGAGCCGTTTCAACTTGACGTGCATGTCAGGCTCTGGCAAAGGGTTAAAATACTGCAGTTATTACTCTGGCCAGCAGAGGAAAAAATGACTGGCAGGGCACAAAAAAAAACAACTAAATTAAACTCCTCCAACCCATCATGGAATACATTTCAGCTATTTGTAACTCAAACACACTTTATAAAATATAACAGCGCAAAACAACCAGAGACGATAACAATGTTGTAGTTTCACAGTATTTAAAAACAACACATCCAGCTATGGGGGGGGGGGTCGACGTTTAGGGAGAACACTCCAGCAATAATCATGTAAAGTTAGAAATGTCCCAGTGCTGTGATACATTTGTAAAACCTTTAAATGAAGCTCCCCTCCCTCCCTCCCCCCTTATGCATTGGGCTGTGAGGGGGCCACCAACATGCAAGAGATGAAAGTACCCCATGAAACACAACCGCCCCAAACGTTACACAGTCGACCTGGAGATCATGCTTCACCCCCCCCCCTAGGGGACGACGTCGAGAAATAAACAGACTGTCTAGAGACCACTGAGACGGCTTCGTGTCCTCCAACAGAATAAAACATGGCGCCCGACGTGGTGCACGCCTGCAGAGCGCGGCGCGTGCACCCGGTCATGCTACGTGACGGGCCGTCATTTCTCAGGTGGAGGAAAGCAAACATGAAGTACTGTAGATAGATACATTACAAGGTCAGAGAAGAACCTCATCACGGGGGCCATGACAGCAGTCAGACGCAACACACACACAAACAGCTTCTCACCATGATACAAGCATGCTACCGATTCCCTGAAGAGCTGCTCTCAGAAGGAAAGTGATAACTGTAGATGTGGGAACTTATTCTTGGTGATACGCACCATTCTATCCAACACGATGCTCTCTGAGACTTCCTTTTATTGAGCTAAAGGGACCTCTTGGCTTTAAATGGACATTCTTCTACTCTGCCTGACATGATAATAGAAGCTTGTTCTGCACCTCCCCCGTGCCGACTCCTCCTGGAACCAGAACCAAAAGCTTCTCAGGGTCGTGTGCCGACGTTTCTTATTCTCAGGAAGCAACACGAGTTTGGGGAAAAAAACGGGGAGAAAAATAAGAAGTGATTTCACTGTTTCCGATTAAGTTGTGAGAACATGAATATTCCTCCCATGATAAGGTTGTTTTCTGGCAGCCCCCCCCACCCCCCTAAACCCCCCCCCCCCTCCCCCACCCCCCTTGCCTGTGCATGGGGGCACTTGGCACTGCAGCTGCCACCTCCCTCCCACCCCGCCCTTCAGGTTCGGGAGGGGTTCGCGTCCCCTTCCCCCCCCCCCCAGTAAAGGGTAGCATGTTCCCTGGGTAAAAGAGGTTCCCCATATTGTCTCCCATAGTGAATGACCTGGAGAGAGAAGAGGGGGGGGGGGGAGAGACCTGGTTAGAAAAACGTCTTGTTCTTCAAATGTTTGCGAGGACACCGGCGAGGAGACTGACCCCCGCGATGAGGCGTGCTGCCGTGGAAACGGTTACACCCCATAAAAGGTCGCCAGTCGCTCCTTCAGCGGCATGGGGAACTGATCCGAGAAGCGCCTCCAGTTGTCCTCGCCCACCTGGTTCTTAAACCCGTGGAGGATCTGAAATTAAACACCAGGAGAAGTTCACGCACGAGTCGCAACAGAATGCCGCCGTTCAAAATAGATCGTGTTCATCGGGGGGGGGGGGGGGGGGAAGCTTTCCGGGCCTTTACCTTGCAGAACATGTCTCGGAGGTCGTCGTTTGGGTTTACCCAGGAGGCCACTGCGTCGCAGAAGAATATAAAATCCTGTTCCAGAGAAGAGAAGTGAGGCAACGTCTCACGCTGGCGACACTCTGAGGGTGGTGTCGGCTGCACCTCACCTGCACTACGCCTCCCGGGTTCACGCTGATCATAGTGCAGATTCCTCTGAACGCAGAGTCTTTCTCCTCATTGTCTCTTATATTTCGTAGAGAGGTGCACCTGACAACGGGGGCGACCAAATTCCACATCAGACATATCGAAGAACCAAAAAAAAAAAGAATACTTGAATAGACAACTGTAGCTATATCAATACACTGACTTTAAAATACACAATAATCTATTTCCATGCTTCATACAAATGTTACGTTTAGGGTTTTATCATTAAAACGTGGTAGTCTGTATTTCTACATCCATGAAGGAGAGAATTGTGACAACAAGTCAAGCATGCACACAAAACAACATTTTAACTCTTAACAAACTACTCTGAGCACTGAGTTTCTTAAAAACCTCATCTACAGCACCTTGAAATAACATTTCTAGTTTAGAAAAAGGGTGACTAGAGAAGGTTGGGGTTCTATTTATTTGGGGACAGGCACATGCAGCTGGGTGACTACAGTCTGAGAAAGGGATTCAGCAATGCTCTTTGGCAGCAGAGACTGCACCCTTTTCTCTGTAGCTGAACCAGCAGGCATGTGGCAAATCTGATCCCATGCATCTGTTAGAGGCTAGCGACAGTAAACAACGACAACAGAAACAGCTAGAAATTAAACAAATCAATGTGTAATACATGAAGGTGCTACTGAGGCAAAAACAACAGAATCACAAGTAGGACCTAAAAGAGGACAGGGTTAGTCACATGGCTGGCAATGATTACAAACTAATAAGAAACGAGAAGAAAACAAGAAACAACTGAAAAGACTTCTTTTGAGAAGGAGAGAGGAGAGAGGAGAGCCACAGGGGAGGAAAGGGGGAGCAACAGGAGACAGGCGAGAAAATAGGAAGGAAGCAGAGAGGAGATGAATTAAATAAAAGATTGAATAATACACACCAGGGTCTTATAAACTGCTGTAGCATGGGTGCCACCTCTTGAGGACAAACGTAACCAAGACGACCAATTGTTATCGCTAAGGTAACGCAATCACGGTTACACACCACCAAACGCCAACCAAGACATGAGCAATGAGGAGGGGGAGGAGAAAAAAATAAAGAAAAAACAAACAACTCAGAGACATAAATCAACAGAATCTGTATGTGATAATAAACAGAAGATTTCACTAGTGTTGATTATTACTGCCCCTCTCAGTCACGGGGGGGGGAATGTAAAATATGACACTCTAAAAAAAACATACAACACGTTTAAGGGAGAACACATCGACAACTTTGACAGGACATTCATAGAAAAAAAAGGCAAACAATGGCATCTGCTTTCACGGATCATATGGATCCAAAAGCTACTCACTTCTATGAGGAGAGGGATTTAAAATGAGGGTCTCAATGCAGAGGCTACGTGTGACTGGCCTAAACAAGAGCCGTGCACACTGAGAGCTCTCCCTTAAACTCACAAATGTTATATTTCCATAACAAACAGAAATCTTTTTGTTTCGTTGCGTTCTTTTTGAAAGAAAAATGACACATTACTCCAAGGCAGACTACATGGAGGGAGACTAGTATCCAGCACAGCAGGTTTCTATGAGGCGGAGAGGAGGGAGGACCTAAGTTTAAGAGACACACAGCTATGCAACATTCTCATTAACAAACAGGCATTTATGAACAGTCCAATGACACATGCAGAAAGCAGATGGTATGCTCATTAGAATAATGTTCAGTGCAGGATAAGCTGATCGGAGACCTGAGGCGTGCGCTCTGCAGCCACACCCACCTGGACGTGACGGTGGCGTCACACGGCTGTCCGCTGCAATTTAGCTCTCTTAGGAATCACCACCACGGGCATTAACATTTGTTACGGGTTACACAAACCAATGAAGGTCTCGCTCTTGGCGCGTTCAATTCTGTCCGTGTCGTGTTTTCAATTATTACATTGAAAACATTTGACAAATGGTGAATAAAAAAAAAAAAAAAAGTTCACTGGCCCGATGCTAACAATTCTCATGAAGCTAGAATGTTACGACACGGCTTTAGTTCTGGTGTATCCTGCATCAAACGTTGGCCATTCTTAACAACATTAAACATCTATTGGCAGATATGCATCCACATTTAAAGAACAGTAAATTAAAGCAACAGATAAACTGACAGCAAACAAACAGGAACACATCTACAGAGTCCCTAGGTCTTCTTTCATTACGGCGGGTTACACTTGAAAGCATCTCTTTGGTCTCTTTGAATCACCAAATCATTTCAAATCCAATTAGTAAAAACAAGAAGCCAGTGTAACCCCCCCCATCGGTTTAAACGCTCTAGTCCAGGTGTCCTACGTTTAGTCAGCTGAGTCATTTACAAATAGTTATTGTTCCAGTGAATATGTCTGTCTCGTGGTAACAGTCAGTCTATCTCTCTCTCTCTCTCTCTCACACAGCCGCCTGTAATCTACTTCACCTGATGGAGCGCAGTCCGCCCCCGTCGGGTAACGACGGAGCGCTTACGCGGCTCGCTCGGTTCAAGTGGCGGGCCTTTTCCAGCGGGGCTTAGTTGTCTTTCATCACTGCCACGTCGCAGAAATGTAAGCTGACATATTTTGCATTCTTTGGGGACACCAGCTGAACCTGTAAGGCTTCTTTAGATACCCGCTAAAAGGGGCGGGACTGGCTCCCTAAGCTGGATGCCTGGCTGAATGGACCGCAGCGGCTCCCTGAGTGTGGCGACCTGGCTGGCTCAGAACCGCCGCCGAGTGGTACCTGTGTTCTCCAGTAGAGTCTTTGGGGTATTTGGCCTGTTAATGATCTCCACCAGCTGGTGCAGCACCATGGCAATGTACGGCTGCATTTCAGAGCCTGCGAGAAACAGCGGGAAACGGTGGAAAGAGACGGGTTTACTTCATCGTGACTGTTGAATGGCGACACACGGCGACATGTGGCGATTTTGCTAAATCGAGGCACTCACCCATTTGTATGGATATCTCTCCGATTGCCCATGTTGCATTGTTGCACACTGATATTAATTCTGGGTTCAAGTTAGTACCCAGTATGGGCATGAAATCAGCTGGAAGAAGGAAAGCAAACTGTGAACTTGAACCGGCCAACAACCTGTTTCCAAGCGGCGTTTGAGGGCGAGCGGCCCACAACGTACCGATGCAGGGTTTGACGTGTTGGAAACAAGCCTTGGTCAGATCCCCCAGCAGAGCAAAAGAACTCTGACGCACCTCTGGCATTTTGTCCTGAGCAGTTGGAGAGGACAAAATAAAAGAAAGTCAACGATGCTGTATCAGCTTGTCAGAGAAGCAGAGTTGTGTTCACTTCCGTTACCTGCATGCACTGGTACATGAGGGTGAGGATGTTGCTACGGGCAACCAGCTCCTCGATGGTGCCTCCCAAACCCTCCGCCAGGCCACTCAGAAGATCCAAAGCCACGATCATGAAGTCTTTGTCAGGGGCTTCGTACTGGTCTGGCTGTGACTGATAAAGCTAGAAGGGGGAAGAACCATTTATAATTTAAGAGTTAAATTAAATGAATTCACTAACTAATAATCAAATTGTAATTACTTTTAAAACCGAATTTTCTCTATCTCTCTCCTAAAAGAATAGATTTCCCGGTTTGCAATCGTTTGTTCTATTTGGCCACTTGGGGGCAGTGCAACAAAACGTCAACACAACACATGACATATTGGGTCCCATCTTCCAGCAAGAACAAAGGCGGAGGCAGTGGACATTTTCACGGCCGCGCCGTCGTTCGTTGTAAATAGTAAATGTACTTGCGTCCAACCCGTGAGCCCTGTGGGCGTGTTGCTCTTAAAAAGAGGCGTGGCCAGACGCATTGCTGCAGCACAAAGCGATCACGCCATCGACCAACAAACACCAGGTCCGAGGGCAAAGAGCAGTATTTTCCTGCTGTGTGAAGGGCTTATCATTGAGATATAAAGTTAAGCCCACAGAGGCGGGGTCATAACACATGTACATAACGTGGGTACTCTTACTACTACTACTACACACACAGTAGTGATTTGGTGTATTTGCTCACAGGTGTTGTTGATGGAACAGACACAATGTGGCACAGCAATAATAATCACCAAGTGCCCTCCTTATCAGTAATCACACTCACTCTCTATAAACTTCATTAATATAAGGGCAATGAAGCTAAAGTGAATATTTGGAAGCTGTATAGTTTAATTCATATTGACATTTTAATTCTAAATAAACATGTCGACTCGAGGGACTCTAAAAATATTATACTATTTGTAGAATCAGTGCCCAGGGGTAGCTGCTTAAGATGGTTTCATACAGGTGTGATAAAAAAAATCACAATAATTCCAGAGCATTTGATGGTCAAAAAGTCTAAATTCATTAAAAGAATATGGTATTATTAAAAAACAATCCACAACAGTAAAGCTATATATCTATTTGCTACATTGTGCTTTTGGCGGTGGATCGCTCCCTCACTTCAATAATATGTATAATATGTAAGCCTTACTTGAGTCTGGATTATGTTGGCCCCGCCCCAAAGGCTTTAGACCAAGCACAACAGATCATTGCAACAGGGCCCACTATGACCCAATACACACTATACATCCAGAACCATAACCTAAAGAGCGTGCTTACACACACAATCACACACACACACACTCACACTCACACTCACACTCACACTCACACTCACCATGTCCTGAGCAAGCGTCTTCTGCACCAGGTTGACGCAGCGTTGGTACACAGGCTCACAGTAGGGCAGGAAGCCGCTCTGCAGCGCCGTGGCTACAGACGACAGACACTGAGGAAGGACGTCAGGGGTCAGTTATGGCCTGGGGTGGGGGGGGGGGGGACTCCACATCAACCAAACCATTTGTGCAGTTGCCACTTCAAATCCACAACTCACTTCTAACAAAGGGAACAGATCTTTGTCTTCGTCTTTCAGCTGGTTCCATTTCTGGATCAGCGGAGGCATCAGCATCTGGATGTATTCCTGTATAATGACAATGAGTCTTTAAACCAAACAGTGAGACTTCGTCATGCTTGTTTGTCTTCTGGGAATAATGTCCACACCGAAACATGAAAACACAGACCACCAGAAAGAGGAAATAGCGAGTGCCAAGTTTCTGTTCTGCATACCGGTTTGTTGAGGTGATGCCCCACAGAGTCTGCCAGTGTCCCGATGGCGTCGTAAAGAATGAGCAGATTTTTGTGCTGGTACTTGTTGAACGCGAACACCAGTGTGTCGAGGATGAATGCAAGGTAGGGCACCAGCTCGGTGCAGGCCTCCTCCTCCAGAGTGGCAAAGGCACTAAAAATAATAAAGGGGGGGGAAAAGAAAACATAGAAGCAGGGAAGCAATTTGTCACTATTACCTCCCAACAACTGAAAGAATCCTCTCCATGTACGTTTGTATAAGTGTGGGTACCCAGAATTTACCTGCACGCAGCCTCCTGCACACGCTTGTTGCTGTCCAGAATCCGCTTGAGCAGCTCCGTCATCAGAGGCTTCAGGTAGGTGTCCGGAGGCTGGCCGACCACCCAGTGCGCGTAGCGGCTCAGTGTCCAGCAGGTGATGGAACGCACCAGGGCCTTCTTGTCAGACAAACACTGCACCAGATGGGGAATGAGCTCCGGCAGGTAGGGGATCATGCCCTGCATGCAGCCTGGGGGCGGGACGACATCACTGTGCTTCCTGCTCGTTCTCACACCCGGATGTTTGTCCCCGCTTCCTTCCTCTTTCCCCTCTTACCTTCAGCTATGGCCCCCAGCACGAGGATGCCAGACTCTTTGACGACCCACTCCGGGTGGAAGAGCAGCTCTTTGAGGAGGGGCAGAATGTGCAGCAGCAGATCGTCCCTGAACACGTTGGCCAGCACGTCCAGCGCGGCCGCCGAGCACTTCCCTAAAGGTTGGGTGACACGCGAGGAGACGGACACAGAAGCGAGCGGACAGACATCGAACGGACAGTCACAGGTACAGTGGACACAAAGGACAAGGGATCAATACAGCGCGTGCTTCCTGGCTCTCGGTGAAGGTCGTGTGGGGGGGGGGGGGGGGGCTGGACTCACGCAGGTTCCAGTCGGAGATGGTGTCGTCGTCGTCGTCTTCGTCCTCGCCGTCGTCCTCGCCGTCCTCGATGCCGTCGCCCTCGTGCTGCTGGGCGACCGTGCGGGAGCGATGGAAGCGCGGCCGGATGTCCTGCTCGTTGTCCGGGATGGCCTCGTCTTCCTCGGTGTCCCCCTGGTGGCGAGCGTACGGCGTGAGACAACGACGCAAACTGGCACGCGCCACACGGTCACACACAAACACTTCATCCAACTGCCAATTCATCCCGCCGTATGAGGCTGCACGAACTGACCTTGAGCAGGATTATGTCAATCTCAGAGTACTTCATCCCGTTGACAAGCACCGGAATGAGCCTGCAGCAGAAGGCCAAAGGAACAACGATGAGGAAGAGGACAAGGGCAGGTCAGAGCCCCCGAGCCATCACTCACATGATCCCTGCTGCAGTTAAACCACTGAAAGATGAGATGTTAGAGCGAGGCCGACAGTCGGGTTTCTTAATCAGACGTCTTCAGGGGTGTGAGAGAAATATCAACCTGCCACAACCGCTTCACTAGCTTACTGGGAAGGTTGCTATGAATCAGCCGCTTGCAGTAGGACCGATGGCGTGTCAGACTGTGTATTTTGTGTGTGTGTGTGTGGGGGGGGGGGGTTCTTACTGGGAGAGGTGTCCACAGAGCACTTCCTTACACACCGGCTGCTCCGCCAGAGTGAGCCAGAACTCACAGGCTTCCAAGGAAACGTTTTCATCTTGGTCCTGAGTCCTCAGCAGCATGTACTGAAATCAAACGATGGGCCATCTTTATTGTGTATACTTTAGATCTACTCAAACACAATATGCTATTCTAAAAACGAGGATGCAAATACATCCAAAGCCTAACACATGCATGTGTGCTCCCAGGGAAGCATCAGAGGCGCGTCATTAAAGACTACGAGGGGCAATATATTCAGATTTTGTTATTCTCAACACGTCCTTTGACAAATAAATGAAAATAAATGGGAAACCTAGTTTTTATAGGATGTATTATGATTATAAATAAGAACCCAAGAGCCAGAGTATTGGTGCAGATCCCTAAACAGTGGAGGTGAAATGGGAAATATTATATTTAATATCTAAAAATGAGAAATACAGCTCTCACCTCCACGATGTTGTGCATGTGTGGCAGGAGACGGTCCAGGCGAACTTCCAGCAGCATGACCAGAGCTCTGCACACATTCTTCCTCACTTCCGGTTCCTCATCTGTGGCCAGAGCGAACAGGTTCTACCAAGGACAGAATGACGCCACGGTCAGATATCCTCTATGCAATGTGAACCAACAACAAATAACAACAACCACTGCACGGCATCTGAAAGACAGCGTGCTTTTGGGAATGAAAAAGAATCAGATGATCCAAAGTAATAGATAGGACAGTAATGTATCACATTACATCTACACTCACCGGCCACTTTATTAGGTACACCTGTCCAACTGCTCGTTAACACTTAATTTCTAAGCAGCCAATCACATGGCGGCAACTCAGTGCATTTAGGCATGTAGACATTGTCAAGACAATCTCCTGCAGTTCAAACCGAGCATCAGTATGGGGAAGAAAGGTGATTTGAGTGACTTTGAACGTGGCATGATTGTTGGTGCCAGAAGGGCTGGTCTGAGTATTTTAGAAACTGCTAATCTACTGGGATTTTCACGCACAACCATCTCTAGGGTTTACAGAGAATGGTCCGAAAAAGAAAAAACATCCAGTGAGCGGCAGTTCTGTGGGCGGAAATGCCTTGTTGATGCCAGAGGTCAGAGGAGAATGGCCAGACTGGTTCGAGCTGATAGAAGGGCAACAGTGACTCAAATAACCACCCGTTACAACCAAGGTGGGCATAAGAGCATCTCTGAACGCACAGTACGTCCAACTTTGAGGCAGATGGGCTACAGCAGCAGAAGACCACACCGGGTGCCACTCCTTTCAGCTAAGAACAGGAAACTGAGGCTACAATTTGCACAAGCTCATCGAAATTGGACAATAGAAGATTGGAAAAACGTTGCCTGGTCTGATGAGTCTCGATTTCTGCTGCGACATTCGGATGGTAGGGTCAGAATTTGGCGTCTACAACATGAAAGCATGGATCCATCCTGCCTTGTATCAACGGTTCAGGCTGGTGGTGGTGGTGTCATGGTGTGGGGAATATTTTCTTGGCAATCTTTGGGCCCCTTGGTACCAATTGAGCATCGTTGCAACGCCACAGCCTACCTGAGTATTGTTGCTGACCATGTCCATCCCTTTATGACCACAATGTACCCAACTTCTGATGGCTACTTTCAGCAGGATAATGCACCATGTCATAAAGCTGGAATCATCTCAGACTGGTTTCTTGAACATGACAATGAGTTTGCTGTACTCAAATGGCCTCCACAATCACCAGATCTCAATCCAATAGAGCATCTTTGGGATGTGGTGGAACGGGAGATTCGCATCATGGATGTGCAGCCGACAAATCTGCGGCAACTGTGTGATGCCATCATGTCAATATGGACCAAACTCCCTGAGGAATGCTTCCAGCACCTTGTTGAATCTATGCCACGAAGAATTGAGGCAGTTCTGAAGGCAAAAGGGGGTCCAACCCGTTACTAGCATGGGGTACCTAATAAAGTGGCCGGTGAGTGTATGTGTGTTATGAAAATATAGAGATTTTACAGAAGATTTTATCGTGTACTTGGTTTTATATTTTGTTTCCCCAAAGAGGAGGACAAAGCGCATTAAGGTGTTACTTGCCTCAATGAAAGGGTCGATGTGCAGCATGAGCGCCTGAGTCCTGCTGATGATGAACTGATTCACGCAGGCGATGGCGTGAGACCTGCAACACAGTAACCGCCACTTGAGACCAACGCTCACGTTTTACTCAGGTGACCCGCACTATGAATTCAGCCCCCGTCTTCTCCTCTGCTCCATTAACGCGGATTTGACCTCCAAATGGGAGGGAGTCATTCCTTCTTTCGTGGGTGTGCTGCATTACGACAGACTGAGACTTCTACAGCACAACTATCTGTCCTTTAAATACACCGGATGTGCTTTAGAAAATACACTCACTGGTAGATGCTTTGAGGCAATAAAAAGGATTGCCTGTACTGTCAATATGTACGCAATGTTTACAGAGTGCATGAACAATTTTAATTGCAGCGCTTTCCGTTCCTACAAACCGACAATGCAGTGCTCATTGGCCTCGGGGGCAGAAACACGTTTGCTGCTGCATGGTGGAAATTCTGCTTCATTGTCAATAACAATTGAGTAAAACTTCTTACCTGATCTTAGGACTGCTGTGCTTAAAAAACTGCAGGAACTTGGGGATCATGATGTTCAAAGGGCGATCCAGCACGTCACTGTCCAGGACCTCAGCGGAGTCCTCGCAGATTTTCTGCAGGGCTCCAAACGCTCCCTGGGGGGCAGAACAAAGAGAGGGGGAGAAAAACAACAAGAGAGAGCATTATGAAATGTGCACTGCTGCTGTAGACGCGGGGTGTGGAGGAGCAATGGAGTCAGCTTTTGCTCATATTTCATTGGCTCTATATTGTACCACTGTTTGATCATAATGTCCTCATAGAAGAATTGGTGATTTAGAGGATCTTGTTCTTGTTCTTTGCACAGAGCGAGAGCTCAAAAATGTGTTCAGTCTCCTACCTCATCCACGATCATCAAAGGATTCTTTCCCTTCTGCTCTAATA
The DNA here is from genome assembly GCF_949316345.1 of Pungitius pungitius. NCBI lineage: Eukaryota > Metazoa > Chordata > Actinopteri > Perciformes > Gasterosteidae > Pungitius > Pungitius pungitius. Next base: position 2,234,330 of record NC_084917.1, read on the forward strand.
ACCTTCAAATAGTTCTCACACACACACCTCTTGATACTAGCTGCTTGACGGATGGTTAGTATGCATGTTCACAATAGGCTGCAGCCTCCCGTCTCTCACAAAAAATACAGCCCGAGGAGCCGATGGAAGAGAAACAGCACGGCGCCGAAAACAGACGCTGTCTGAGATGGGTTTCCATGGAAACCGTTCCCATGTCGGCGTGCCTCTCAGATGACATGTACCAAACGGCCTCAAATAATATGTGGAGGAGCCGAAGGGAGGAAATAAGATGAGGAGGAGACTGTCAAGGTCACATAGAGGAGGAGACAAGCGCTGCCAAGCTCAACGCCTCATTAGGAGACACATTTATCCAATTCCATTTTGCAGGGTCGCACACATAATATATAGACTACTTTTATGACATAAAATACTCAAACAACATGTAATCTGCACCAGATTTTGCCAATTGAATCATTATGTCATTATGCCAAAATAGCTTGTTCCACTTTACAATAATTTGCTTCTTTTCTCCATCATAAACCACTGCAGAGTGAATATTTACATAATATAACATAATACTTGAAGATATCACATTCTGGTCATCAGAATGGATCAACATTTTCCCAATGTATATTTGATAGGAAACAATGATCTTGGTTATAAGTCAGGTTTTATAATTGTTATTGTGCAGCAGTGGGTTGGACACTGAAATGCAGCTGTATCTTATTTCAAAAACAAAACATTAGAGCTCCTTGTAGGATTTTAGTTGCATCTGCATCACGAGGAACATATCAGGGAAACACGCGTGAACATGGACCAAGCAAAGCATCAAACATGTAACCACAATGCTAACAAACAGCGACATCGGGCCCCTCCCCACGCGGCTCAATAAACGGGGGAATGGCAGCCAGCTCGGGAACAGAGACGTCTCCTCTGGAGATGTGAACAATGTCACGGTGCAAACCAGCGCTGAGGTGACAGAACGTGTTCATCACCTTCCTACCACAGCAACCCCCCCCCCCGCTGCCATTAATAACAACAGTAAAACCGCTCCACCTATAAAAAGCCCTCCGCCAGCGTCCCACACACCTGCTGCTGTGCTTTTTATAGAGCGTGTAGAGAGGGGGGGTACAGGGTGGTGCCGCAGGGGGCCTTTCCTACAAACAGCGGCGCCATCATCAACGAGAGTTTAATTAGATAAAGAAGGCCTTGGTGAGAGGAAATACCGCGGGTGTCACTGGGCACCAATTCCACAATAACAAGCCTCTTTATTCCACACAGTCGGGGAGAAAACCAGACCTCAGCATCTCCTCATGGCCCCGTTTTCAAAGCTTTAGAAAATCCAGCCCGTGACTGAGAAATCGGCCAATCACAGGTCATTTCAGAGAAAGGGCCACTCCGTAATCCTCCTCGATGCAAACGCGTGGGTCTGTACTTCGAAAAATAAAAAATAAACGCAGCGGTAAAACAGCATCGGGATCACAATCAAGCTCAAGGTTTGGAATGACACTGCTCAGGTTACAGTGTGAAGGACAGCGTATGAGATGAATGAGGAGAAAGACCAGTACAGGTTCCTGAGTGAAATGAATGAGTAATATGAAGGGTGATGTGTGAAATGAATGATAGGGGTACTGCACACTGCTTGAGCATGTGACCAGGCTCATCTGGTGGTTGGGGGCTTAGGACACATTCTTGCCTTGCCTTGACAGAAAGCTTCCGGTCGTGGTGTACTACTTGAATTACAATACGTGGAAAGGCTATTTCTGATATTTTCCCCCAATAATGTCAAAAATAAGCTCCCCACCCCAGAGATAAGATGACAAATTACCCAAAGCTCACAGCCAACACGGCCGGATTCCACCATTTACCCAGCTCCGTTTCCTCCCGACATCGATTGAATTACACTTACACAACATCACAAGTCGTCTCAGTGGGCGGTCCATGAAGAGCCCGTCTAGACTGTGCCCTTTACTAATTTGTGGACAGAAATCCTCACAATGAGCACTGGGGGGGGGGGAAGAAGGGCTCCATTAGCCATTAGTCAGCGTGGGCTTGTTGTCCACTCACGGAGCGCGAGGATCATCTTGTATGCGCGCGGTGAATGCACCCCCCCCCCCCCGCAGGACGCGCTCCCTCCATCCAATGGTCCAAGGACAGCGTGCATCCCGTCGCCGGGACGACAAAGTGCACGCTGTTCTGAAACCGTACACTGCTCCCAAAATAGGTATCGGTGCCGTGACAGTAATGGTGCGTGTTATTTAGGGGTTTCCATGGCAACGGCCAACACCTTTAAAAGTGTATGTGGCATGCCGGGGTTTTTTTTGCGTCTGCTTGTTTTGTTTGCTTCTTATACATCTGCATTTGAACTTATCTAAATAAAATATGTTTAATCAAGAAGGAAAAACATTTCCTCATTATGCCCAACAATTGGCAGTGTAGTAATGAATGAATTGTGCTTTTGTGCACAGCAGCGCGCACTAAGAGGTAGAACGCAGATCAGGGAGCAGCACTCAGCAGCTCACAGGTTCAGTGTAGTGAGACACAAGCTTTCCTCATAAAACACATGACCTTAAGTCACATGATTGTAGCTCCACGTTTTCTTAGTAGAACATTGTCCATTTTCCTACATTTTAAAACAAGCTTTTTCCTATTGTACAAGTTCAAATCGATGGCTAAGTGTTATGACTACTTACATCCATTATGCCATTTTAAAACCATTGTCAAGCTGTGAAAGTACTTATGAGCCTTTATAGAGACAGCATGGAACAGATCTTGCTTAGCAGAAGTCCAACAATGTCAGAACAGCCAAAACAACTGGAAGCTAAATTAACATTTTGTACCTTTAATCACAAGATTAGAAGACCCTTTTTTTCCCCAGTCTGGCACCAACTTCTTTAACATCAGGCATTAAGAAGCTTTCCTGCCTCCAAGCTGCTTTTCAAAATCATAGTGAGCCTTATGAGGAGTTGCCACAGTGCTAAGCCCTGTGCACACATACACTTCAGGATCCTCTGCGGTAAATAGCTGACCTAAATCTCAGCTTCTGAATGAGCTTTATAAAGAGAAGCCCGCCGCGTTGCCACAGGGAGAGACATGTTGGGTTTTTTTTTTTTTCGGGCACATCTTCTCTGCAGAGATTCCTGCTGTGAGGGATGAGTAATCGTGCCAGATACATTTTCCTGTCCAACATCAAGCCTGCATTTACATCATTAAATAAACCCGTCGCCTGACTTGTGCGGGTCCTCCAACGGACCTTCTCAACACCCCACCTGATATCCCAGGCACACGCAGCTGACAACATACTAATAGCCGAGGAGTTTATGTGAGCGTGGGCGAGGCAGCTGATCAGATGATCCAACATCCAGCGCAGGGGCCTGTACTGGAGCACTTATCCACCATTTCAGTGCAGTTCCAGTAGCTCACAATTTAGAGCTACTTGTTCCTGATGCAATGAAGACGCGATAATAGGCAACTACATTCTTGCAACAACAAAAAAAGTAAAGAAATTGGATAATATTGGACTGCTAAGAGAAGAGCCACACTGCATTGTTTTTCGCTGATATGAAAGCTATTCTGGGTGAATTCAGGAAATTGGGTCATAATGATTTTCTGGTCAAAAGGATCTAGAGAGAATAAATGATTCCACAGTTGAATAATCCACAGCTCCAGCTGTGAGGCATCCTTTAGCTCATTTGGCCAACGGGATGCCATCCAGATGCTGCTTTTGTAGCTGACCCAGCTCTATTCCCTTACCACAATAAATAAATGATACACAAATGGGCAGCGCTGTGTGGCCAGACAGGCCTACTTATAGCCATAAGTGTGCCACACCACATGACCACAAATGTGCGTTCACTCAATCCTACCTCACACGCTACAATGACAATAGATCAAAGGGATGTTGGAATAAAGGAAACCGTGTATCATCATCATATCAAAATATTGCCTGGGGTAATCATATATATATATATAAAATATATATATATCCCTGCGTTCCTCCTCCTCACCTCACACGTGTTGTAGTCCTCAGAATCCAGCAGCTGGCAGAGCTTGGGTAAAAGTCCCGGCCAGTTCTGTAGCTCTCCCTTGGAGGCGATGGTGGTGATGAGGATACCTGTTGGCGGGGCGGATGTTCTATTAGTAAAGCGGGTGTAGAGAAGCCACGGGCACTGCTGACTGAACTCCTCACTTTGTCAGACGGACCTCATGATCCTACTCTGCAGTCATCACAGGATTGTTTTCTCTCTCCCCCCCCCCCTCTGGGAAGAACTAGATTCATACTGTAAACACTTGATGTTTGACCTCTGGTGGAATGGAGTACATCACCAAGTTGTTTTTTTCTATTTCAGAAAGTGATACGACGTGGTTTAACAAAAAGTCCAGATTGTAGATAGAGTCATCGTCCCACCAGAATTGTGATTTAGTGCACGAGTTGAAATCCTTCTCTAGATCAATATGGGAGGACTTCAGCCGAGCTGTGATTTAGTGCTGGTTGTTGTGTGCCTCAGTGGTTGGGTAATGGTAGTGTGAGGATAAATGTTACAGATGTGTATTGATGTATTCTCTGTTGTCAAGAGTATCAACTAAAAATGGCATCTTCTGTTGAAATACAACAGCTAACAGGGGGGAGGAGGTCTGAGTAAACATGAACAAATCCAGGAATGTAGGCAAGGATCCTTCCAATGCAGACTTTCAACATCAGAATCCATTAGTGGGGATGTGCTCCATATAAACAAGCACAACAGCAAACAAAAGCTGGAAGTAGCTGTGAGTTAAACATGTTTCTAGAAACGATGGAAGACAAGCAAGATGTATTTGTGAATGTGTCCAGTTTCATTTGAATATGCTCCTGTGTGTTTGCTGCTCTGTGCTAATGAGGCTGTTTAGAATATCTTAGTAAACGAGGTGCTGCTTGAAGAAAAAATTACATGTCCCACAACTATAATGCTATTACATTTTAAAACACACATATACAGAACTCATACACGTATATGAAAAGGAAACTCAAGTCATAATCAAATAGAAATAGTCAAAATGTAATTTATTTCATTGGTATACTTATATTCCTTTAAGCTGCTCTGTCTATGTCTAGTGATCAATTAATGCATAACCCTAAAAAAATAAAAGCACATTCCACTTACCTACGGTGGCCCGGATGAGGGGAGAGGAGTCGCCGATGTTTTGGAGGCACTCGCTCTTGATGAAATCAGACACGCCATTAGGGAAGTTCTGATAGTGGGCTTTCACATTGTTCTTCAGTATCAGCCCGCTCAGAGACCGCGTTGGTTCATCTTCGGGGGCAGGAGCGAAGAAGAAGCACATTGGGTAAAACTTGGTGACTAACTAATAACTGGACTTATTATTCTGCTTGTCTCGTTGCATTGGACCTCAGAGAAATAGTGCAACGACATCCTAAAATGTCTTAACACCACTTAACATTGCGGTCGTCTACTGTGCAGTGCAGTTCAGCCAAGAGTTGAGTGGTGCCAGGAATAGGTTTAAAATTAGAGTGACCCATATTCAGAGTGCCACATCACCCGTGTGGCCAAGACGCCATTGGATCACTCGAGTCATGGCCGAACAGACCTCAGCTGTTACATAAAAGCGACATGTCTGACCCTCGCGGCGTCCACACCGGGGCCAACAGAGAGCTTACCTTCTGATTTTAACTTTGTCAGAACGAATATCAGATAGTTGTTGAAGTCCGGGTACTGGTTGAGCTGCTCGAGTCTCTGGGAGCGGTGGTTGAGGAGGACAAGGGTGCGAACTATACACACGGCCTGTTCAAAGGTTACGGGCACATTAGCCCTGCAATCTTTTACATGGAAGATTGGATTTCACTGTAGATATGTAGCAATGGCAGAAGTTCATGTGGTCAAGTGGTGGTGTAATGTATGATGGGGTGTGTGTGTGTGTATAGGGCGGGGTGCGGGGGTAGGGGGGGTCATAAATGTGTCATATGACTGGACTGAATACTGTCAATACCAAGACAGATGGTGTATTCAGGGCTCTAGCAGCAGGTTGTCTATGAGTTAATGATGCAGATTATACAATCAAACCATTTAGGATCAGTGTGCAACCAGACAAGAGCCGTACAGGCCGACAGCATAAGCATAAGGATATTAATCCTTCTCCAATACAAAAGAACATGCTGACCACAGTGCAGATTTATCATGCCTTTTAAATGTCGCTGTAATTAGTAAACTTAAGTCTTCCAGGTAGCTTTTCAGATTCATTTTAGGATCATAACAGCAGTCAACTGGAGCAGTGTCCAGGTTAGACTTTCTCATTTGTTTTTAATGTTAATTAAATGTAGATGGGTCCGATTCAGATGTCAACTAGAATCGATCATTTACAGTGTATTTTTCGGACCGTGGTGCATTCATGAAAATCCGACATAATTCGTGCTCTTTGTTTGGTCTTTACAGTTGAGCGAAACACGCAGACCGTTCCTTTGGAGACCGATGTTGTGATGGTATGCATCCGGTTGTATGTATCATAACGTCATTATTAATACAATCACGAGTGGATCATTATTACATTACACGGGATTTTATTTACTTAAGCAACGTTGTATCTAAAATTCAAGTGTAAAACGCGTGGCTCATTTAGCTGTTCTTGTTGTTATGCAGCTGTAACGTCTCATGCAAGCCGATCGAAGGATCGAGCCTTCACGAGACGTCCATAGACGTCACACTAAGCCGGGATAAAACACAACGTTACATCTCTAATGCTATAAATATCTGGATATGATCCATACAGCACGGCGGGCTTTGCTAGCGGCACGTTGAGCCCGTTAATTAACAGAACCCCAAAAAGCCCCCGACCGTCCGGCACCTGCCCGTCGGCTGTTACCGGCTTCTAACGGTAACCCGCCCGCGGCTAGCGTTAGCTGCCCGGCTAGCTACCTGCTAGCCCCGTTTTCGTGTACCGGGTGTCTACCGAGCTTTCAACAACCCCAGACGCACAAGTCACGACCCGCGCCTCGGCTTCGATGGAGGGGGGAAAAGGATACTTGCTGGACGGATCTCTGCGTGGACGTATCCGGCGACTGAGACTCCTTCAGCAGCTGAAGTATTTGTTGAAGTCCCTGCTCGTCTGGCTTCCACTCGCACTCCATCTTGCTCTGCCGCTGCGGATCGAGACACAACGTTAACGTTAGCGAGCGACTCCTCAACGGCCGCCTCTCGTGACGCTGTCGATGACGCGTTTTTTTTTTTTTTTTTTAGAAATAACGTTAGAAATACGTTTTCCCGTCTCGACTCGGTCGACCGTTTTCGAGTGAAGCGGACACCGTCCCTTGAAATGTGACCGTCCGTCGGCGCTCTCAGACGTAGGACCTGTTTTAGCGGCTACATCCGTTTTTACGCAACAAGCTGGAGGGGGGCGCGCGCGGCGCGGTCACGGCGACGCGCTCAGAGCCGTACATAAAGAGTCGCGTCAACGGAAGTTCACAAGCGCTCGATCCTCGCGTGATTGACGTGATTCTGATATTGGTGAATTCGGTTTGGTAAATTGCAGTTAAATAAATGTTTTGATTTACAATATATTTTTTTAACCGACGGTTAAACACATTTTATATTATTTATACTATTAATGAAATAAAAGAAAGTGGCTTTGACTGTCGGCAGGAATATAACAAGCATTGTCTTTTTGAACGTTTTCAAATGTGTAAAATTGTGCAGTTAAAACCAGTGTTCAGTGTGAGGGAAGCATTGTATTTCGATATATTATGTAACCCATCTCATTATTGTCTGAACACATTTTTATTATTTATTATTTGTTATTTCTCCAGTTAGCCTTCCAATTTGGAATTTGAATGTCAACCTCAATATTTTCCTTTTTCTTAAGGAGATGTCTGTCAGAAAGTTAAACTTCCCATGAACATTGTGTATCCTGAAGAGTTACATCTTGTGTTCTGGGCCTGTAACACATTCAGCTGTAACACTGCAGCTCAAGTTCAGATACTTCTACATCTATACATTAGTAATGAGAAAATTAGAAACGACTAATCAATGAATCCATCACATATACGATTATCGGGTGAGCTGCTGAGGAATCTCCTGAACAAGATCAAATGTAAAGATGCTGAAGAAGAAGTAGGCTTTGACCAAAACAACAGTTTGACACTCAGTCTTGGGGGTTATCACTCTTGAGTTTATTCAATTACCCGATAATAGTTCATATTGTCTCGACCTCTAAAACAAATCATGAGGTTGAGTGCGTGAAAATGAGAAATAAAAGCCTCTTTGTGAGACTTAACAGAACATTTTTGAAAATAAGGACTAAACGTTTCACATTTGCGATCACCAGTCCAGAACAAATGATCCATGAAAGGACTAATGAATGCTGGTGCTTCAGAGAAACACAACGTTGTCTTCTAGTGAAGAGCAGCTCACTGTGTCCTCTTCACGGCACGTGCACGTCCTCCTGTTTTCATGTGCTGTTTTCATTGAGCATGATCTGTAATTAAAACGTCTTTGTCACCTCAAAGCAAAAGCATCTCCTAGTTTGGTATTGACCGACAAGAGTATGACCACTGCCACGTCCCCCCCCCCCCCCCCCCGTACTCACAGGGACGGTTTCCCCATCTGTCTCCGGCCGCTGCCAGCTTTTATTGGACAGGATGCCGAAGACGACCAAGACGAAGGTGGCGAGGAGGAGGCCGAGGGCATTCGCAAACTTTGCCTCCACAGGCAGTGAGCTGTAAGATTTGCCAGTGATTCCATCGCTGCGACAGACGGAGAGACACGTGGTTACGTTTCTAACCAGGAATACTGATTCAAAACCTCATTTTCTTAATGTAGGAATTTCAAAGGGCTGCCATCCTGCCGGGAATAGAAAAAAAAAAAAGAAAGAAGACACCGCGCCGCCACCTGCTGGATATCTGAGCACTCACAGGTTGAAGAACAGCTCCTCCGTGATGCCGCTGATGCACGAGGTCAGGCTGAGGATCAAGATGGCTTTGCCCATCCAGACGTGGAGCGGCTTCAGGCTTCTGCGGAGGCGCGGCGGGGAGCACGGGAGCAGGAAGCCGGCCAGGCCGAGGAGCCACTGCGAGGTCAGACAAGGGCAGCGGCTTAGCTCAGAGCTCCTCACAGTTTCCTCACCACCTTTTTTTTGTTTTTTGTGTCGGTTCATTCCCTCAACGACGGGCTCACCTGCGAGGCAAACAGCGCCACGGTGCAGAGGCCCACCCAGCTGTGCAGGGAGTACACGTCGGGGATCTTTGAGGCCCTGTGGTAATCGAACACGGCACACAGGCCCAGGACGGACAGGAGCAGAGCCACCAGCATCAGGCCGCCGTGCACCAGCTTCCAGGGGAGCTTCCTCTGCTTCCAGGTGAACGGCACGCGAAACACCACAGCCGCTGCACCCAACACAGCCAAAGGTTGGTTAATACATATATATCGTATATATATATATATATATACCATTGGAGAATAATGACGTCTGATTAAAACTCTTCACTGGGAGAAAATACCTCCGAGCTCACTCAGACGCAGAGAAAGTGGTTTCATTAAACCACTCTGGATCAACCGCTGGATTTGTTTGAGTACATGCGAAGTGAAGTGAGAAAACCCCCCCCAAAAAACCCTAATCCCAGGTGACTCTGCTGACATCACAGAGGTCATGTCGCCGTTTTACAGACCGAGTTCTTCTCCCCGAGAGACTACGCCCCGTACCGTTACGTACCGAAGCCGTAGAGAACCACCAGCCCGGTCACCATGAGGACGGGGTGCCAGTTGAACTGCAGACCCGAGCCGTCCCAGGCGAAGCCTCCGTGCCAGTAGGAGCTCCAGAAGACCACAAAGAGCAGACAGAGCAGGCCCAGACACAGGCACGGCACGTAGGTGAACCAGAACCACCCGGACGGACCCATGTCTGGGAGGCACAAGGTCATTTCAATGGAAACAGACAACGAAAACCATGCATCCCCCGGGAATTAGAATGCAGAGGTGTCAAAATCATGATGAAATATTCAGATCATGAGATGGGATTATTGTTACTGGCTTTAAAAACGTTGTAAACTGATGAGCAGCTTATTTTCTAACAGTGATCAAATTCCCTTCATCTTATGAGAAGACGTGTTTCCACCAAAACACGGTGTCTTTATAACAAAATCTTGTTCAAGTATTTAGCATTAATGAATAATGCTCTGTGACAAATGAAAGCTTATTTCAGAAAACACTAGTGTAGATCAAATGCATTAGAATCGAAGTCATTTGAAAGTAAAACATATGCAGTAATAACAGCGGTATTTACCTCTGAAGACGAGTACGAAGCTTGAAGACGGGTTAAATGAAGGGTCGACCTGACGGCACTCACTTATTCCACCACCCTTCTACACCCACAGACTGTCCACTGTCTTTGTCCCTCCAGATGGTCCCTCCCAAAACTGCGAAGCCATCGAATCTCCTCTCCTGTCCATTCGGAGACAACAGGGCCGCCGCGGCACAAATCCTTCGTGACGGTGTTTAAGCGTGACGACGTCGGGGGGGGGGCTCGTGACGGAGAAAACTTTCATAACACGACTCACTTTTTGCTGCGTCATGTTTGGTTTGCCACAGGCTGTAGATCCTTGTGATTATAAGTGTGCGCGAGACACCTGTGTGAAGAGGTGAAGTGATGACACATTCAATCGCATTGACCCAGCTCATCATTCATCATTCATCCTAAAGTGACGTTATTTGTATTCTGTGGATTGAGCCTGCACAAACATGTCTTCCTGTCACTCCCTCCCAGGATCACATGCATTGTTTTCCAAGTCACTACGGGTGATTTTCTTTTTTCGCAAAAGGACCACGTGGCTGAGAGGGACCTCTTTTGCGTGTCATCTAATCAAACACAGCCCGTCAGCGGGAACAAAGCCTGCGATTGTTCGGCGGCTCACCCTGAGATCTGGAGCGAGGCGGCGGGTGATGGTCACAGGCGGCCGGTCACGCCAGGGCGGTGACGCCAGAGCTCCAGTTTTAACCTCCCGAGTGGCCGGAACGGAAAGGGCGGGAAGACATTTTTATTTCGCGTGAGCAGGAACGCAGGACAAACACTCAACGCGGGGTCGGGTCAACAAGCTTTATTCAGAGCCGCCAGCCCGGCGAGCACGCGCGGCCTACAGGTCGTACAGCAGCACGGTGACGGGGGCACTGGGCGCCATGTTGTGCATGATCTGCTTGGAGCAGACGGTCTCGTCGTCTGCGTCCTCCACGAAGACGGACACGAGGCGCGGCGCCTCCCAGGGCACCTGCTGGGTCTGAGAGGCCAGCACGCGGACGCACTCCACCTCGGGCCGGAAGCTGAACTTCTTGCCCCCGGGGAGCACGGCGGGGATCGCCTGCTCGTCTCCGGCCTGGGGGGCGATGAAGGCGTCCAGCGGCAGGGCCTTCTCCGTGACGTACACACGCACGTTCCTTTTGCTGTAGTTGCTCAACTGGCACGCCGTGTTCAAGAGGTTTCCCATGCTGTCGGGTCGGGTCGGGGCTGCAGGTTTTGCTTTGAGCTTGAGGCTATAATAGTAAAATGGACAATGTGAGAGACAACACCCCAAGGCCACTTTTATGACGTTATCATTCATAAACATTTAGCTTGAATATTTTTATATTCTTATTTTTACTCCCCTCACTAATATCTATTGCACACCAGCCTTCTAGCAGGTGCTCATCACCTTCATTGTACCTGCACATACAAGGAGCTTGTATCAAACAAAACATTTGCATTTTATTACACGTTACAGCTGTGACTATCTTACAATGGTACAATGTGGCGTCATCCATTTTATTTAATATGGTGCACATTACACTGTCCACTCAAGCATTTGATGATTGATGCTCTACATTAACAGAAATAAAGAGACAATGCACACGATGCTGCGTTTTCATTAATAATAAAATAAAACTGTTCAGTTTCGTGTGCTTTCTGAAAGTAGGAAATTCATGCCATGAATTGTACAAAGTCAACGAAACAGGTTTAGGCATCATTTTAGTCTCTTCTTTCCGTTTAGTTGGGTGAAAAAAAGAATGAATTCTTACCTGCTACTTCACCGAATGGCACAGAGACAATAATGCGGCTGTCCTCCGGTCCTCAGCAGTAGGTGTCTTATAGATAAAATCTGATAAAATGCAAAAGCTCAGGGCCGAGCTAGGGTTGGGTAGGTAATGTACTGTAGAGATGCACCTGCCCCAATAGAGCAGGGCCTACGTGGTGTGTCTCTCACCTCACGTCCCTTGCACTGGCCAATCACATTTTTGTCAGTGAATAGACGTTAATAGTACAAATGAATACATTCCTTATCATCATCAGTATTTTCTCACTCACAATGCATCTTTTAATTTGTGCAAAAAATGCACTTGCATGTATGCATGTATTACAACTGTCCCATCACCCAGGACATTATATAAAAACAATACAAATCTCAGGTGGACAAGTTCAAAAGGAAAAGGAAAGGAAGAAGAGAAAACGATTCTTTCCTTGTGACAGAAAGTTGCCTCTAATAATAAACTGCAGATGGAGCACAGCCCGTTTGCTGCATGGTTTGCATATTCAAAGTGAAATGAGAAAGCTGCAGTAGAGATAGCAGTGTCCGGGTTCCTCATGCCGCCTTCACAGAACTCATTCTCAGCACAATGAGGACGTGGCTGCTGCTCGTGTCCCTGCTCGTCTCCGACTCGAGTCCCCCCGGGGTAGGGGACCAGGCCAAGGATTACCCCCGCTGGACTTCATGCAGGAAGCTGCTTGGGATGAGCCCCCTACTGGAGATGATGGCGACCCAAACCAAACACCAGTGCACCCGGAGAAACGTGTGTGTGTGTGTTGCTGTGCAGCGCAGACTGAGGACCTCCCCCTCGTACGGGACACACACACTCCATGATGATAGCAGGTGCACTTTGTCCCATCAGGAATTTACAGGAATAATCCATAGGAATCACATCCCGGCTCGGGTATGCTTATTTCAGTGTTGGCGGTATAAAAAAAACAAAAGGAGCTTCTATAATGCTGCTTTCTTAACAAAATGGCTCCCTGTTGCATAAATACCGTGCTTATGTACTGTTATGATTACAACCATTGCCACAGCATTCCAGACTTTCCGTGAGCACATTATTTATTTGCTACTGTTTTCTCAGTCGCTCGAGGCCGTATGCGTGAATTACCAGAATAAAAGGTGGGACTGTTACTATCAAGCCGATCATTGCATAAACGAAAGCAGCCATCTTTATTAACAACCACTGTTCATTCACTGTTTTGTACTCCCTCTCTCGAGCTTTAGGGCAGAAACGACCTTGGAGAAGAGGAATATTGAGAACACAAAACATATATTAAAACTCATGGTTCAACAGAAATAAGGGATTAAAGTTACTGAAAGAACGACAGTTGCAGAAATGTGAATAACTCCCTCTGAGATTTCCCCGCCATTAAACCCGATATCAATGAGTGCCGCATGGCCGACAGTGTGTGCAGTTGGGTAATGTACCAGAGGGAACCACGCGCCATTAAAGTGGAAGGTTGCACGCTGAGAGAGACGCGCCGAGGCACTTAAAAAGGACCATTACAAGTTAAAGGATGCCACTGCGCGCTTTAGAAAACAGTCTGTAGCGACGTTAGCAGCTCTTTGCGCTAAATGCTAACGTCAGCTTGCTGCTACGCTACGATAACGATGCTATCACCCTGATAGTCCAGTGTAGCATATTAGAATTAGCCAATTAGCCTAATAAAAATAAAGTTCAGCAGAGGCTTATGGGAATGCCCTTAGCTCTGCAGATATGTGGTCACCAACCAGAGCGGGGCAGGAGCTTAAAATCTGACGTCAGTGGCGATGAATGAGTGAATGACGTTATCGCCCACTTGAGGCTCAGAATGCTCTCATCAATGAAGCCGTGCATTTTAAGAGATTTCTTTTGCATGGTGGCAGTTTTTTTCACTCAACTCCGTCTTCCTCTCCTTTCACCGCAGGTTGTTTCCCTCCTTCGTGGAAAAGGACGAGGAGTTCCAGTATTTCTGCTGAGGTCAGACTCTCCACCAGCGCTGCATGCTGTTAGTGAGACCAGCCGGTTTGCCATGGACATAATTAAAGGTCGCCCTGATCCATGGACAGCGCTTCATCACACGGCTCTCTCACAGGGTAAACCCAAGAGCTGGGTCCCGGGCGCCACTTTTCGAAAGGAGAACATGCTGACAAAGAGATTCGCCGCTGCTAGTGTGATTAGTTCCACTAAAATGAGACCGGCAGCGAGCATCGAGGAAATACCCAAAGAGAGGATTGCACAACCGAAAAGGAGACGGAAAGAAGGCGCGCGGAGGCCGATGTCGATTAAAGTTCACACAAAGTACGACAGACAAGCTGCAGTCCGTCATCACGGCGTTTTCCGAGCTGCTGCTCTTGCCCCTGGCAGCCCTGCGAGGAAAAGCTCTCATATATCACAGTTCCACTCACAGAGGTATTCAGCCAGGACAATGAAGACAGATGAACACTTGAACTTCAACTCGTTGCCTAAAAGAACTGAGGAACAACACCCTTCAAAAGCTGCGTCTGGTGTGCAGCTCCTGGTGGAGAACACGGGCTCCATCCGCAGGCCGCAGCCTCGGAAAGAGGCCCCTCGGGAGGACGACAAAGTGGATGTCAACGGGGACCCAATCCCACACAGAGCAGAGTCACGACGCCCAGGGAGAGGAAGTGGGACCGACGCATCACAAACAAACACTAATGGAAATGGAAACCAGGAGAGATTAGCCCACATCCCCCAGGCGGACTTTGTACTTAAGACGGATGACAACGATGGCAAACAAGTGTCCACTGAGGCGGAAGGAGAAGCCTTTACGATGTTATTCCTTCCAGAGTGGGAGACACAAACAGAACCATGGTCGCGTCTGGGAGCAGACCCTGTAAAAACAACCGTGAAGTTGCTTTATCGCCACCCACCCACGACTACAGTTATAAAGACGAGATTTATTATGGAAGCGGGGAGCTTGAAAGGGGCCCTGTTTTCGTTAGAAGTGTGTGTGCCGGACGGAACGGAGAGAAAAGCCCTAAAACCGGCAGAGAGAAGAGTAACCACGGCGTCTGCTCACGCCGTGGAACGGGTCACAAAAACGGCGCCCACAGACGCTAATGATTCACCTGGTGCAAATAGGGGCACGACTCCCACCGAACGAGAGTCGGTGACACCTCCACCTCCCACGCTCAAAGCCACGGGGCGCCGAGCCGAGACGCCGGCGAGCACCGGGGCGGCGGAGGCCCACGCGGACGCCCGGCCCCGATTCATCAAGTGCATCGGCGGGAACAGAGGGGCCCCGACCCGCGGCTCCCTCTCGGGCCTCCGGATGAGACAGGACGTCCCGGCGGAGACAACCACAGCTGGCGCGGGGACGGGAGGAAGAGGCGCGGCGGACAGGACGGGGTCGGACAGGAAAGGGTTCCAAGACAACCCCAAAGAGAACTCGGTAACATTTAACGCCATTAAAGATGTAAGTTGACTAGATTTGTGTGAGGATCCTGGGGAAATTAAAGGGATAGTTTGTCCTTTTTGGGAAATCCAGCGGCCAGAGTGGTCTCATTGATGCTGGTTAAGTGTGAGGCCAGCGGGCGATTAGCTTAGCTTAGCACGAAGAGCAACAGCTCAGCTACCAGTTTACTTCTCAGTGGTTTTAAGCTGTGAAAAAACAAGTTAAGAAACGTTTTAACCAGACGTGTTAATGGGTGGGCTCTCAGAGGGGCTGTTACCTGGATTTTCCATATTTCCAGTTTTGCTAAGCTAAGCGATGCTAAGCTAAGCTAATTGGCTTCTGTCAATACAAGTCAAGAGAAACTAGAGCGCGAATCATTGTTTACAAAAGGTAGAAAAAAAGCAGGAAACAGAACAAAATGTGGGCTTAATTTAACCTTAAGGGAGTTAAAATTATGTAATCCAACAAGGGTCAATTAGGAAAATTGATCCTAGCGAGCAAAAATGTTTGCATTGCAAATAATGAGCCACTAGAATAAATATAATAATTGATAAAGGGAATGAGTCTGAGTTCCTTTGCATCCCCCCCCCTCCCCCCCCCTCACAGACTGGGGATGACGGCGCGCCCTGCTGCGGAGGTTTGGTCCATCGCTCCGAGGCCGATGGATCCGTACCACTGGGATCAAAGATGGTTCCCAGGGACGCACCGAGGGAGGCGGGAGAGCAGGCGAGGCGGCCCCCCAGAGACCACCTCCTCGAAGAGGACGAGTACGAGCATTTCTATTATTTCGACGGGGTGCTGAGGAGGGTGAGGAATAATTTGTATCCCCATCAGGAGAGGGAAAGAAGGCGAAAGGGCAGCCGAGGTGACTCACAGAATGTGAGTGTTTTTGGAGTGAGGGACAAAGGAGACACTAAAGAGAATTTCCTCCGATACATCCGACGTCGTACTTCTGGGAATAAGGCCAGTGACCTCAAATGACCCACAAGGGGGCCGGAAAGAGAAGCGAACCTTGCAATAAACAACACAAAAGCATCACAAAGAACCACAACTGACTTTTAACTGCAGATCCAGCCAATGAAATGCAACATAGTGGAGGAGAACCACTTGGATATGTATGACATTTTGGATGAGATACAGTACAGTTAACGTACCACACACACTTCAGATGAATTCATAGTCCGGTTCTGATTATTGGAAAGTATTCACGTCCACATTACTGCACAAGTTTATATTATATTTATGTTGGTATTTACACAATTCTCTTGGACTCGAGTGAATTGTCTTTTAAGAATTATTAAATGTTTGATCTTCTTCCTCCATACATGTATATTTGATAATAAGAGGTTTAATGGCACGGCGATTGTAACCATGTTTATGTATATTGACTGAAGGAATGAATGAAAATACGACTTGTGTTTAAAATGAAACCCAACACGAACACACCAGTTATTTTCAAACAATTCAAAGACGCTCATCTGTACAAAACATTTATTTGAAATAAATTCACATAATAACAGCTTTGATGCATTTGCATAATTTAGATCTGAAATTCATGACAAGAAAACAGTAACTAAGAAGGAAATGGCTTCAACGCTGGAAATAACGTTTCTTCATGTCTGAACAGCTCAGGACTAGAAAATAAGTAAAAACACAGAAATGATTTTAGAAAACACGTGAAGTGCTCCAGAGTGAACAAAACATGCATTATGCTACTTCAAAGGCCGGGAGGAATCTCAGAAAAAGACTACAAGCAGTTCAACAGGAGTTAAAGGGAGAATGTTATGCAAGAGAAGTTAAAGGTCCCTGGAGACGGAGGCCGGCTGTGCTTTCATTGTCTGTCAATAGATGGCAGTGCCAGCACTGTAGCATCACTTCAGCAATAATATAGAACTCTGTGACTCTTTCCTTTGTACATGCCGCAGAAAAAAAAATGGGCAAAATCGAGGTTAAAATGTGTCAACGCCGACACCTCACTCACTATATATTCCTGCTGGTTTGTGATACAGCAGCACAAAGTCCAAGTTTGAGCTTCTTTTGAAATCCCCAAAAAATAAAATGCAATGATTTTTGAGTTACAACGGGGACGGAAAAGGATGCTCCTCACGTGCACGGCGGGGGGGGGGCGGGGGGCGCGTGCGTGCGTGCACGAGGGACGATGGTCCGCCCGGTCGATGCGCTACAACGGTCGGCTCGAGCTTCCTCCTTCTGAGAATGGACGTCACCTGGACTCTTAATTTGAAAGGGCACGGTGTGCGTATAGCATCGAGGAGAAGCTCCCCGCACACAAACACACACACACACACACACATGAGGTCTCTGCCCCCGACGGGAAATGGCCCCATCGGTGTGGGGGGGGAGGGGCCAAAAACCACTCGGACGGCACCTCTGAAAAGGTCGAGGTCGGTCATTTCGCCCCGGAGCTAAAAAAAAAACGTGCTCGTTTTCACTGGGTCGTTTGTTTAGAAAAACGGTATAAATAATAAAAAGTTATTATTCATCACAATAAATATGTCAATAAATAGAAAATGACCTTTCCAAGCTACATGGAAACATCATAGAAACGTTTGGCTGGACAGGAACACGGTAAAAGGCCGACCCCATCGCTCCGATCATCGACATCGCTGAATACATTTCAGTCATCAAACGGCACCCAGAGGGGCGAAACTTGGATTAGTGAAGCTGCGATTCGACCGCCCCGGCAAACCATCAAAAGAAAAAAAAGCCGGATTTCAGTTTGATATCCGACATGTGCCAGAGGTCAGTGCATCAAAGAGGCCCAGAATTAGCAACAAAGCTGAGGCCCCTCCTACAAACCAGTGTATATCCTCGTCCCCAGGTAGCGTACTGTGAGGGGAGGGCCAGGCGCGTCTCTCTCACACACACACACACACACACACACACACACACACACACACACACACACACACGTGTCGCTCCATTCGAGTCAAAGACACGCAGCCACGTCCTCCCGTGGAAGTGGACACCTTCACTCTATCTTATATATATATATATGTATATATTTTTAAAAAAACACAATTTCCTTGTCGTCTCCGGCGGCGACGTCGTCGAATCGGACCACGCGTCTCTTTCTTCATTTTTCGGCACTACGCCTCGCATCGGGCGAGCGGTTCGGAGCTCTGGTAAATACGGCTGGAGGCCCCCCGAGAACTCTGTCCCCCCCCCCCCCCCCCCCCACCCCTCTTACCGCCTCCTTTTAAAAAAATAAAAAAAAACTACTGGCTTTCTGAGGTCACAGAGAGGTCAGCCCTGTTGGTCGCACGTCCACAGGCGGCGTGCTCTCAAAAATCAAGTGTCTACTCCGGGGGGGGCTGCCGGGCCCCTCAGGGCGCGTCGGCGTGCTTGTAGTAGCCCCTCTGCAGGGCCGCCGAGGCGATGCTCTCGGCGGAGCGCCGCTGGTCCATGCTGAGCAGGGCCTCCAGCAGGTCGTTGATGTCCGCCTTCAGCCCCCGCCGCTGCATCCAGCTCTTCAGCAGCTCGTACACCTTGTCGGCGGGGGCGCCGCCCTCGGCGATGCGGATGTGGTTGTCGCTGACGCCGATCAGCCTGAAGAACTTGTTGTGGATCCGCACGTCCAGGTACTCGTCGAACAAGTCGAAGCTCTTCTTCAGGGACTTCTCGGACCCTTTGGAAAGGTGAAAGGGACAGAGGGCACATCGGGGGGGGGGGGGTTGGAAATGGAACGTGAGGATTTCAAATAAATCTCTTAAGCCGTGTCCTCGTTGATCTGGCGTGAGAGAAAGAAGAAAAAAAAAAAACACCAAAAAAGGCAACGCGTTCCAACCCCCCCAAAAGGCTGAGGAAGGGCCCGACTGTCATGAGGTCGTTAATCTATCGAGCAGATAACGCGAGATCCTGAGGAGATGCACTTTATCACGTCTTTGTGAGACGAAACGCCAGGGCCTTACGTGCACAACCCCCCCCCCTCCCCCTCCCCCTCCCTCCGTGGAACATGAAATCTTACCTTGTACAGGCACCAATCGATGCTGCAGAGGATCATCCTACAAAACAAAACGACAGATGTGAGCCATGAGGGTGGAAACCTAAAGGATTTGCAGGCGTCAGATTGCTCGGCGCACCGTGTCTGGCGGCGGCGGCGGGCGGGCGGCGGCGGGGCTCTGCTGGGGGCTGTGCGCGGGGTCCCCGGAGGAGGAGGAGGCGGCGGTGGGCAGGGCCGACAGGCTGGTCTGAGAGGAGCTGGTGGTGTTGGGCAAGCTGTCTCCGAGCCCCCGGTCCTCGTCTTCCAGGGGAGGGGAGGCCTTGGTCATCCCGGTCTCCTGCAGCAGGGGGCGGGACTCCGGGCGGCGCTCCTCGCCCTCCAGGCCGGCGTTCTGGTCGTTCTGCCTCTCCTCGGCCGTGGCGCCGCTCTCGTCCTAAACCGGGGAGAGCAGGAGAACGCCGACGACTCGCATCACGGGGCTCTTTCTCCAAAAAAGCTAAACACAAAAAGCGCGATGAACTCACGATGGGAATCTTCACGATCTCCCTGGAGTCACAGTGGCTCCCCGAACCTGTCCAACGGCGAGAGACGGACGGCAGTGAGGACACAAACGCAGTGAGAAAACGGGGCCAAAGCAAGAGAGCACGGCGCCAAACTCACAGGGCGTCGCGCACGGGCGCCGCTTGACCAAGAGCCACCAAGCAAAGATGGCGGCAGCCACGGCGACGGCGACGGCGGCGAGGGAGATCCACACGGGAGCAACTGGGAGAAAAAAGAAGAAAGAAATATATGAGTACAGATGAAGATTTAGGCTCAAAAAAGGAACCCCCGGGGATGTCGAGCAGGAGGCTTGGCGTCGGTTACCGCTGTCTGCCGGGCCGGCGGCGGCGGCGGTCGTGGTGGGGAGGCCCGGCGGGGTCTCCGTAGGGGACCGGTCCCGCTTGTGACACTCGGTGTTGGAAAACGGCGTGCACTTCTTCACCTCCTCCTCCCCCTGCTTACACCTGGAGTGTGGTGGGAAACAAGAATGTGCATTCGCAGTTAACGAAACACACAATGGAGGGGAGGCGAGGGAGGGAGGCGAGGACGGCCTCGTGGTCGCCGTTTGAGACGTACGGGGGGGTGGGGGGGGGGGACTGGAACGTCTCGGCGCCAACGCTACTCGTGACTCCTTTTAAAATGGGAACGTCTCGGCGCCAACGCTACTCGTGACTCCTTTTAAAATTTGTTTACCGCCCGGTCTGGGACCCAGTTAGAAGCAAGCGAGGATGAATCCGATAGCCAGCTGGTTCAGACGGAAGCGCCGCGGAAGCGCCGACAACGCAGAATTAGCCCGTTATCACATTAAAAACGGACGACGTCGATAGGCCCAACTGGAGGCTATTTCGGGGGGTTGAAAGGAGTCGGAGGAGCCTTACTTGGCGCAGCGCTTGCAGACTTCGCAGGCCTGGTCCGGGACGCAGAAGGTGCCGGCTCGGCACTGGCAGATGGTGTCCGTGGTTGTGGTGCAGGGAGCCGTCCGAATCTCGTCTGCCGAGGAGAGAAGAGAGAGTTCGTTTTGCGAGGGCCAAACAGGAGTAGTGGGTGGACTCCAAAAAATAAAGTGCAGCGATGTCTTCATGAGGAAGGTCTCTCCTTTCACTTGGTGCTCGAACTTTGCAAAGCAGACTGAGCTGTAGAAGTAAGACTTGGGGGAGGTATCCTCGCGTTTGCAGGTACGTCTCCCCTCTTTTAGCAGAATAAGGATGATGGGAGATCTGGAAATGGTACATTTATTGAATCGAGCCCACCTCCACGGGATGACCTTTCACGCTGATCTGATCTGCCGGCTCGCCAATTAGGGGAAAAACTACACCATCAGCTCGGGTCGGTTGGCAAAATGTGAGCAACGTGTTCAGACAATTCAAGTTTTAAAGTCACAAAGGACTTCACACGCGAGTGTCTCGAGCCGATTTATGATGTTCAGTGAACTTCAGTTTAAAAAAGGTGACGATTACACCTGGTCCAGGGACACAACGAGTCATCTGCCACGTGTCCATACATGCGGCGGGTATCAAATCCCAGAGCTGGCGTTCTGCCCCCACCGTGACGATCGTGACCACCTCGATGTTGCCGGGTAGACCGGGGAGGGGGGGGGGGGGGCGGATAGCACAGCTGTGGCTCAGGCTGTGCTATGCGAGGTTATATATATGGAACAGGCCGACGGCTCGGATCGCATGGACACACAAACGCGTGGACGTGGGCGACTGGCGCGTGGTTCAAAAGGTGTGGAGCCCAACGCTCCCCTAACAACATCAACATCAACAACAACAACAACAACAACGCCGCCACCTTTCACTGGGCGTGTGAACCGCCCTGAGCCCCCGCTTCATGTCCTTTGAGTGCAGGAGGCTCCGGTGAGTCAGCTCCGGAGCTCGTGGTGCTGAAAGAGTCCTTCTGAGGCTCTGAGAGCAGCTGCAAGACATGCGATGACTTCATTTAAACTTAAAGGCGGCGCATCCGGCCGGCTCTTTGGCGAAGAAAAAAAAAACACGCTGGTGTTCTGTACTTCTTTACTTTCGCTTTGAGTTTTAAATAAAAACTTGTTTAAAATACAAGATCATGTCAAAAGTGGCGAGAGGCCTTTCCGATGGCTCCTGCTCTCGCTGCATACACAGACCCACTGAACTGGTTCCTCTGCCTGAGCCACGGGGAACAATGGCAGGATGACATGAATCAAATGTTACACAACGATCAACACGCCAAGGAGACTTTCCAACGCGGAGGCCGTTTGGTTCCTCTCGTCCCAGGGCACTCGGCGGGGAACACTTTCATCTCTTTGAGATGTTTGAAAACCTAAAGAAACAGATCATGCAGAAACCGGATAATGACAGAACATCTTGGGTGGTTGGAATATTGGGAAGTTGTGCACAAACGAATCCTTTTGATGGCTCCAGCGAGGGCTGGACAGCAGCCGAAACAAAGCCGCTCTCTGACCGCTCACTTTGTCACGTTTGTTTGTCTTTTGAACAGGAAACCGGGTTTCTGTCGTTTTCGCTCGGTTCACGCTGCGCCGTTTCCTTCGGGCTGCTCAGCTGAAGAAGCGCCACGTCTACAGTGACGTGGGCCGATAATAGAAAGGGTTCGTTTAAAAAAAGCCTGTCCGTTTGAACTGATTTTGGTGTGCAGGTTGTCTCCCGACAGGAAGTGGGACGTCAACACGCCGCATGCGAGCCGATCGAAGCGAGGAGCTCGTTCCATGGTAACGTGCCACAGCGCAGCGCTTTAAAACCCGGGGATGACTGACAGCCCGAAACCCCGAAGACATTTGACATAAAGAGAAAATTCCTAACTTTTTAAACTAATTATCACACGGTTGCAACTGCTAAGGAACTAGAGCGAAAAAGGCACACAAAGCCGGCGCCATCAAAGCGCAACGAATGAGCACAAAAGCCGTCCCCGTGTAACAGAAGTCTCTTTTCTGTAGCTGCAGCCTTTCACTGGACACAAAGACGCCCCAGTGCAGGACACAATGAGACGACCCCACCCAGTTCAGCCAGGTAGGAGAGACACACACACACGCACACGCAGGTCCCCCGGGGGACGGGCAACGTGCTGACATTCAGCCCACGGGGGGGTACAAAACCAGGAGGACACGCCCCCCCCACACCCACTCTGTGGAACATCACAAGCTCACATCTCCAGACAAAAAGGTGTTCAATTACCTGATGACCACTTTGCAGATAATGGGGAAGGCAATTTAGGGGGTCATTTCTTTTCTTTTTCCTCTTTCACAAAAACGAAAAATCACCCCAAAAGAGGTGGGACACATTTTCAGTGTTTTTGAAAGATTTGAAGTTAGTCATGAACACACACACACACACACACACACACAGTACAGATGTTTCGGGTTACCTGAGCGGCAGTGCGTGCAGGGCAAGCAGCGGTTCATGCCGTTGGAGTGCTCCGTGTAGGTCCGTCCGTGCTCGCAGGGGGGGCAGGTGCCCGACTCGTGGTCTCTTTCGCATCCCTTCTGCACGTAGGTTCCTGCAAGCAAGCAACACTCGGGTGATGAGCGGGCAAAGGTCAAAGGTCATTGCTTTCTCTAACGTGGGAGAGGGAGTCGGCGATGGCAGCTGAGAAGAGAAGGTCAGCGGGATTCGACACATTTGCAGACTAGTGTGGTGGGTTAGGGGAAGGGGAGGAGGGGGGTGGGGGGGGCTTGTTTGCCCATTTTGGGCGTGCTGGGAATAAAACCACGTGAAACTCATGTGCTCTCTGGCTTCATCTGATGCAGCAGACGGGAAGACACTGTTAGTAGAATTTCGGGTATTCAGTAAGGAGAGAATTGGCGTTTGGCTCGAGGCTAGAAGGGTCCGCGGAGTCTGTCCGCTTACACGCAACCTCGTGTCGACACAAAACAGCACAGGGAAGAGTACGCTTCAGTGTCAGTTACACACCATTTGATGCCGGGCCATGTGTTTTTGG
>NC_084917.1:2258374-2300874 GCF_949316345.1 Pungitius pungitius
CTCACTATGTCCCTCTCACTATGTCCCTCTCACTGTGTCCCTCTCACTATGTCTCTCACCATGTCTCTCTCACTATGTCCCTTTCACTATGTCTCTCACTATGTCTCTCACCATGTCTCTCACCATGTCTCTCTCACTATGTCCCTCTCACTATGTCTCTCTCACTATGTCTCTCACCATGTCCCTCTCACTATGTCCCTCACTATGTCTCTCTCACTATGTCCCTCTCACTATGTCCCTCTCACTATGTCTCTCTCACTATGTCTCTCTCTCACTATGTCCCTCTCACTATGTCCCTCTCACTATGTCTCTCTCACTATGTCCCTCTCACTATGTCCCTCTCACTATGTCTCTCTCACTATGTCCCTCTCACTATGTCTCTCACCATGTCTCTCTCACTATGTCTCTCACTATGTCTCTCACCATGTCTCTCTCACTATGTCCCTCTCACTATGTCCCTCTCACTATGTCTCTCTCACTATGTCCCTCTCACTATGTCTCTCACCATGTCTCTCTCACCATGTCTCTCTCACTATGTCTCTCTCTCACTATGTCCCCTCTCTCACTATGTCTCTCTCTCACTATGTCTCTCTATCACTATGTCTCTCTCTCACTATGTCTCTCTCTCACTATGTCATGCACATAATGCGCCTCGTGGCTTTAGTGGACACCAATAATGCAGCTGCTAATACATATTGTTGCCTTTTCCTCAAGTTTCATTTAATCACAACATGACAAATTACGGTAAATATTGTGGCTTCTTTCCCAGGGCGGCAGATAAAGTCTGCTTTAAAAAAAAAAACTGTGTCCCTCTCACTATGTCTCTCACCATGTCTCTCTCACTATGTCCCTTTCACTATGTCTCTCACTATGTCTCTCACCATGTCTCTCACCATGTCTCTCTCACTATGTCCCTCTCACTATGTCTCTCTCACTATGTCTCTCACCATGTCCCTCTCACTATGTCCCTCACTATGTCTCTCTCACTATGTCCCTCTCACTATGTCCCTCTCACTATGTCTCTCTCACTATGTCTCTCTCTCACTATGTCCCTCTCACTATGTCCCTCTCACTATGTCTCTCTCACTATGTCCCTCTCACTATGTCCCTCTCACTATGTCTCTCTCACTATGTCCCTCTCACTATGTCTCTCACCATGTCTCTCTCACTATGTCTCTCACTATGTCTCTCACCATGTCTCTCTCACTATGTCCCTCTCACTATGTCCCTCTCACTATGTCTCTCTCACTATGTCCCTCTCACTATGTCTCTCACCATGTCTCTCTCACCATGTCTCTCTCACTATGTCTCTCTCTCACTATGTCCCTCTCTCACTATGTCTCTCTCTCACTATGTCTCTCTCTCACTATGTCTCTCTCTCACTATGTCTCTCTCTCACTATGTCATGCACATAATGCGCCTCGTGGCTTTAGTGGACACCAATAATGCAGCTGCTAATACATATTGTTGCCTTTTCCTCAAGTTTCATTTAATCACAACATGACAAATTACGGTAAATATTGTGGCTTCTTTCCCAGGGCGGCAGATAAAGTCTGCTTTAAAAAAAAAAAAAAAAGTCTTTCCTTTGTCATCCAGCCAAAAGAAATCACCGTAAATCAAAGTGTTTTTTCTAAAGAGTGCTTCCCTTATGTCCTCCTTCTCGATTACCCCGAGCTCACACATCAAACACTGGAGTGGAATTAAACCCACATGCATCTAGGCCTCTTCATTAAAGACAAACTCATTTCATCCAGTGAGCAACAATGTTTCAAATCAAGGCTTTCTTTTTCTGCGAGGACGTCGCAAAAATATGTCGACGGTGGAAAAAAACAACACAAAAAGGGTATCTTTTAAAAACTGCACGAGATCTACTCACCACACGTGGGCCGCTGCAGTAATCAGCTCCACGCCCCCCCCCCCCCCTCCCTATCATCAAACATTCAGCCGGCTTTTATTTATTGAATTATTAAAAGGCCAGAAAGGGATATGAAGCCTCGAGGAACGTCGGGTAGCTGGGGGGGGGGGGGGGGGGACTCGGGTGGCGACTGTGCAGACGATGCTTTCCACTTTCCCCCGAAAAAACCCAGTGGAACCAGTCGCTTGTCCGAAGACGTCCTTCCTGCGCTCGCTTCGTTTCGACATCAAAGCCCAATGTCTTGATTGAGATTCATAGTCTCATAAATTTAGAGTCATCTTGAAGATTATTCGAGATACTCGAATAACTCGCATTAAATTTGCTCTTCAACTACCACTGAGCAGTCACCCGAGGTAGGCCAATGCACGTGTGTGTGTGTGTGTGTGTGTGTGTGTGTGTGTGTCGGCGAGGTCCAGCCAGGGAAAACGGCGGCCCACTTCCAGTAACTGATGAGGGCGGGAAAATAGAACGCTTGATTACCCCCGACGCCGCAGGAAGGAAGGTCACCTGGTCCACCTCGGAAGCGACGGGACGTCCTGATTCAAAGGTGCCCCCCCCCCCGTGACCTCGGTGGGCTTCATTAGAACCTCCATCGTCAGCATCGGGGGGGGGGGGGGTCATCGAGACCTTTAATCATCGCGATGTTGTCAGAGCCGTTAAAATGTCCTTTTTGTGATTCTATTTCTAATAAATGAGTATCAACAGGTGTAAAACCGACAGCTACTGACATGTTGTGATGGAGTCTGCAGCCGCTGCCATGCGTCAGCCAGAAGAAATCCTGGGAAGGGCTCCCGCTCAAAGACAACAACAAACAATGTGCAAACACAAACACGCGCAGCAAGCGCACACACACACTTCCAAAAAGAAGAAGAAGAAGAAGAAGAAGAAGAAGGAGCAGCCTTCCACCTCGGTGTTCTGAGGTAATTAGGAAAAAGGTTGGACTTACGGGGCACAAAGCTGTAACAGCCGCCTGGTCTTTGATTCCAGAAAACTGTAAATTTAGCGTTTGAAGCCTGTTTTCCACCAGAGGATGAGAGGAAAAGCAGCTCAAACGTGTGTTTTCCTCCTGCACCGACACTCCAATTACCAAGAAACTTTGCATGAAAACCTTCTAACACCTGAGCTCTAATTCCTCCCTGACGGAGCGGACGTCTCTCGTCAACTTAAGATGCGACTCAAACTCCATTAATGCGACAACACGGATTCCCTCCGTGTTTTTGGGGGGGTTTTTGTGAGGGGGGGGGTGTTTAGTTGCCAGACTCAGCCCTTTGGGGCCTCGATGCGCGCCACTTGTAGTCTTTTAACACGCTAATGGAGTTCTCCTCGAAGCCTCCAAACTCTTATGAATTCATCTGAAAAACAGGCGTTCAGGATTTGCCGCGGTCCTTGAATGGGGGGGGGGGGGGGGTGGTGCTCCGTGCAGCAGGTAGGACGATCCGCATCGGCGAGGCCGTCGCGGCGGGACGGCGTGAATAATTTACGCGCGGCGCGTTTGATGTTAACTAACAAGACAAGCGCGTCCACGTTGCCGAGCTTTTACCTCTCCATTAAGGGAAGCCTGTCTGATTCAGTCCCTCTTCATCTGCTCTTAGCAGCAGCTTTTTGTTCGTGGAACTAAACCTAAAAAAAAAAAATACCAAAAAATCTTAACATTTTTGAGCCAATGGAGCCAAATCTGGAAAGGAACGCGTAGCAAAAAGATCTTGCTGTTGTCTCATCGCCTGCTGAATGCATTGCTTTGGTCTCCAAAGGATGACATTTGACATTTTTTTTTAGAATTTTGCAAATTTACCAGCAGGAGGAATTCTCATCATTCCCACTGTACATGTCACATGTCCTGCACGGTGTTATTTGTCCTGTTGTCCATTGTCTCCTTGTCTTTTTGTCCAAAGTTATGCACAAGCCGCCATGTCAATGCGATATCTGCTCCTGATTCCTGAGCTTTTACATTTACATTTTTGCATTACACCTGCTAAACATCTGCATGTGAGCGTTGCCGTGGCGACGAGGTTTAGCCCTGCCTGACTTTAGCATTCAGCTCGGATCTCACAGCTGCTCCGGCAACGTTCTACTTCCTTTTTTTTTTTTTTTTTTATTAATTTTAAAAAAAAGTTTAAAATGGCATCTCTCAGGATTTAGAGTTGGATCTTTGCCACATTTCAAATGCTGAAGCTCAAGTGTTATTTGGATGACATCTGCGCCGGTTCAAGGGTGCAGCCAACGTGGGCGAATAGATGCAGAACCAGAGACGGAGTAGATGATGATGATGATGATGATGATAAAAAGGCCACAGCCCCCCCAATCAGCTCGTCTATGTGAAGTTATATTGAGTTTGTGATGTTTACTGGAGGAATGATTGAGCGTCTGGGGTTAAACGGGAATAAAAAAAGAACTGGATAATTGGCTTGACATTTAAGAGCGAACGGCAGAAGCTTTTCTGGTGCAACTTCAATATGTGCAGTGTTGTTAAAATACCAAACTGTTAAGTCTTGGGTTTTCTGACAGCAAATGAACCGCATAGAGGATTCTGGGTAAAATCTGGGCCGCTATCAGAAGCGCATTGAAATCGAGTGCAGACACGCCGTGACGCGTTGGAATGAGACGAGATCCAACGGGTGGAAGATCAGAGGGCCCAAGACGGCGCGGCATCTGCAGAGAAACGCTGTCAGCAGAACCGCCGGTCCGTGTTCTGATCACTGCAGACCAACGATGGATGGAACAGAAGAGCAACTAAAAGACAACAACACAGGTTTCTTGTAATAATTCAGGTAAAAAGAGTTTTGTTGGCACTGAACACGTTGTTGAATTTTTAGGCCTTTTTATGGTCGTTTACCCGGTTTTGATCCTCTTTGAGTCCAACACAAAGCGCGCAACGCGTGACCAAATCCCACCCGACAGTGACGGATTGTCTTCATCGGAGGTTCTTCGGGGGTTAAGCTGAATCGGGTCCGTATCTATTCGCGCTGCAGCATTAGCAATAGATCGTGTGTCCCGATAAGTAAAGGCAGTAGTGCTGAGGTAAGCTGTTGTTCCGCACTGCTTTAACACCATTTGGACTACTGAGTAATTCAATTACAACTTATGAATAATGTTACTGCAACTACTTTTTTTTTTTTTGCACTGACATGAAATAATGCGTTTATTTTAAGCAAAGGTGGAAAATGAACCCAAGTGCTTGCAAATTGCTTGTGAAATTTATTCGAATAAATATTCGCTCTTTCCTCCCGCTCTGCAGCTCATTCAGAGCGTGAACTCTAAGACGATGACCTGGAGCCCCTTAAAGGGCCAACGATGGTCTCCATGGTGACGGTCAAACAAAACGGGGCAAGCGGGTCACTTCACACATCGTCCTTTTTCTTTGTCACAAATTAAATGATGATGCCTAAAACTGTCTTAGCCTCATTACCTCATTAATGGATCATTTCCGAAAGCCCTGCTCAAACAATTTCGATGTTATGCATAAGAATGTTTGTGTTTTTAGACACCTGGTACTCCTTTAACCGAAAGTAAGTACTGTCTGCTGGTACATTTTATTAACCTTTGCTTATGTCATGTAAAACAAGACATTCATTTATTGCAAAATAAATAAAAACTAGGAAGCAGCAAAAGCAGGACTGATTTGACAGAAGTCATTTTTAAAGAACAATAAGGAATCTTTGGGAGCGCTAGATTTATAGACCCTGCCTCTCACTTTGTCTGTTGCTTGAGACCCTTGTGTGCAATCCTAGAAACATAATGCATGATTTAAACTCACAGAACCAGAGGGTTAATGAACATAAATAAAAGTGAAAACCTGCTATTCAGGTGTCAAAAAAAAAAAAAACAGTGACAGAGCAACAGCTTAAATTCCCCAGACAGCGTTGAAAAGCCGCACAATCAAAACTTCCTACAACCAAACGCAGGAAGCTACAAAGCCGCCCTTTGCCCGAATGACCGCACGAGAAACCACACGAAGAAGAGAAGCCGAGTCACTTTTAAAAAAACGCCTCCAGGAGAACAGCCCTTTACTCATCCGAGACAAAGAGTACAGCAGGAGGAGAGATGGAGAGAGAGACCAATGCCGGTCTGAGAGACATCGTGGATTTCATTTTGATGTTATTTCATGACATCCTGCACACGGCATCACTTTAAATATTCAATACCAAGAATCCTTACATGCATTAGTCTGTTCAAATCTAGAAGGAAGAACCACAGGCCGAGGAAGCCACACGCTACCATCGCACATTATACAAATGTCATACTGTTTGGATACAAATACCTGCTGCAACGCGGATGCGATGCTAAAGGTTGAGCTAATCCAGTGCATCCCGTGCCAAGGAAACACGCCGCTTGGTATTTTAGGCCCAATTACCCCGTATGTTTGGGACAAGTGACCTTTCCTCCCCGAACGTCCGGGCGGGCAACGGCTACCAGCCATCAAAAACGGTTTATTTTTAAGAGTGTGTTCTTAGGCCTCCCCCCCGCCCCCCCCCAAAAGGTCAGGCTGAGCGCTTGCACTCTCTAATGTGTGGGATGCCACTTTGCTTCGGTACCAGGATGCATTTCGTTCTGTGGTGGTTTCAGAGGCAAATTACCCAGCAATGGGAAACTCGTCCCACATCTGAGCCTAGTACATTTCATTTAATAGCTGCTCCTTTAGATTATTAGGAACTTATATTTCTCTGCTGTTGCCCTATGAATAACGACGCAAGTCACTTCCACCCAGTGAGTCACGCAGCTGATTAGATGATGCAGACAACCAAAGACTCTTAAATTCAACTAATTGATGGTCAACTGCAAGCGAGAAAAAAAAAAAAGAGAGACTATAATCTGCTCGACTGGCTTAAATGGCCGCAGCGCTAGTCTTCAAAATCAATGGAATAGAAACATGAATGATTTTTAAGCCAAACAACAGCACAGCAGAGGCAGGACGAGCCCTCGATGATGGCGTTGACAAAGAGATTAGGCCGTTTATTAGAAAAAATCTAAATACGCATGTGGCACGTTAAAAAGTGCAGATCAGTTTTTTTTTCTTCTAATATCCGGAAATGAAGGCCCACCGGATCCAGACGGGCTTTGTGTGGTAAGGAAGCATTAAACGCCAGCTTGCATCTGCTGGAAGGAGCAGGCCCTCGGTCTGGGATCCCTGCACGCCGCCCTCCCCCCTCCCACAGCCCACTCGGGTTTTCACTTTCTAGCCCTTCGCCCTCTCTCCGGTGCCGGCCATCAATCGCGGGCCAGGGGGGGGCAGGGGGGGGGGGGTGGAAGAGGGAGGGCCTCTCGATCAAAGCCTCGACACCTCCACCGAGCCCTCATTCTCGGAGTGAATGAGGAGGTTCGCCGGGGGGGGCCAGAGGCCGACGCATTGAAGATTGCGGATGTGCCGCGACGACTCCCGCCGACCCGACACCTCGTTTCAGAAAGGTTACCTGCCGAGAGGAGCGAGCGGAGGGGAGTGGGGGGGGGGGGGGGGGAGTTTAACATTCATACGCTGTATGGGTTTGAGACACGGCCGCAGTGGGTTGGGCCGATCGCAGCGAGGCTCGCCGTGTCGTGATCACCTCACAGATGCCTGAACATTCTTTACGCTTTTCGGGGAAACACAAATGAGACCATAGTTCCTGAATTAAGCTACTTATGGAATATATTGTGCATTTTACCATGAAATTGAATCAAAACCAATTTATTAGCTTCGCAGCTCGGGGATGCCGGAACATTCCAGGACCGGCCCGAGCAATCTGAGCCTCCGCTTTATTTTTTTACATTTAAGGAATATGTTTTGACCATAAATACTCCAGCGTCCTGAGCCACGGACCCTTAAATGAATTCATCCTCAGAAGCAGATTCATTTTCTTTGAGGTCATGCTCCGTTTTTTTTTTAACTTTCCGGGAACCAAAGCAATTATTCTACATAAGTAAGGTGGAGGTCCTCTTCCTCCCCGGGCATTACCTGGTCTCTAGACGCTCGTGTGACACATGGCTGTGTCCCGTCCTGAGGAGTCACGACCAGCGCCGCCTCCCCTTCCACCTGCAGACCTGCCGCCCCCCCCCCCCTTCCCTGTTCCACACTGACGCCCTGCAGGAATTCAGCCCTCCTCCACCTGCTCCTCCACCTGCTCCTCGCGTCCTCATTAGGTTCCCTGGTAACCTCCGCGCTGCCACCGCAGTGTGTTTTTCTGACAAGGCTGACTGTAAATACCAAACATCACTATCTCTGAGCATTGTGGAGGGGGGTGCTCCAAATGATCTGCTCAGCCTGCCAAGGAAGAGCCGTTCCTCTTGTGCTTCGTGGACCCGGTCCTCGAAAGAACCGAACGTGAAAGTCCTTATCTGACGAAGCCATTTGCTTGTTCTGTTAACGGAGTAGCTCCCTCATTCCCTCTCTAAAAGGGGGCGTGGCCACTGATGAAAAAGAATGCCCGATGATGGCCTCGCTTCCGCTCCATGCTGCTTGCAATCAATGTCGTAATGCATGAGCAAAGGCCTGGCCTCCACGGAGGAGGTGAAATCGTATCCGTAGGAGGACGGAGAAATGAGCTCTGCAGTTCGGTTCGCCAGCAGCTCTCGCCCTCGGCCGGGTTTGAAGGAAGACAACAAGTTTGCGCCGCACGCCACCTGTGCAGAACAACATCTGCATCCGAGACCTTCCAGGCACCAGCTCTCAAATTCGTGGAGGTGCTACATTGCATTTCCCCCCCCCCCAAAAAAAACGCTAAATATTTGATCGCATACTTAATTATCGTCACAATATGTCCTCGCGCAGTCTGCTTCAGGTACATTTGTAAGATGCATGTGATAACTCGACAGCACTTATTCACAGGTGAGTGTGCGTAGTGGTAGGAGGAGACCAATCACAGCGGGAACTTCCGCTCACATCTATTATGTAAAGGCCGTCATCACAATAAAAAAGGTGTTTTGGAGAAAGTGTGAGTCACTGGGAGCACGAGAGGTCCTCGAGTACACGCCGGCCCTCCGAAACATGAAGGCGGCGGGCTGAGAGCTCAACGCGAGAGGAGAGGCGGCGTGGACGGGAAACACAGTGACTCACGCGCGCCCAACCAGACGAAAGACGACAGCCAATGAAGCAAGACGGTTGCGAAACACGCGGCTCTGTACCGACCCTTTCGGGGTCGGTGGGTGGGGGGTTGGGGGGGGGGCAGCCTCCGCGCTGCTTGCCGCGCGTAAGCGGAGGACATAAAAGGCGGCGGCAAAAAGGCCCCCGGAAGGGAGCCAGCAGCCTTCGGTTTAATAGCGTACCTGCGCGGTGCAGACGCACCTGACTTGCCCAGCGAGGAGCCGTCGGCTGGATTGATAGCTGGAAATGTTGTTGGCATGAAGTGCAACAATCGGCACTGTGACGATGTTATAGGCTTACGGTGCTTTTTGCAGTAGCATCTTTTAAATAACACAGTGCTAACTCCTCCCTGCTCATGTGCTGGAGGTAGATTATAAAACAGGTTTTTACTTCTCCAGGTGAGACGTGTTGTGTCCAAATAGTCATTTATAACCAAGATTCTCTTAACACACGGACAGTAACATAATAAAATGAAGCATAGCCAGATGGTTCAGTCCGAATATTGGGAGGTGGGGGGGAGGGGGGGGGTTCTCAGCTTGAAGCTCGCACACTCAAACTTTGGAGAGGATCGAGACAGCAGTGAAGCATCAGGCCCGCTGCCGCAACAAGACACCCGTCTCGGGCCATTACCACTTTAATCATGTGGAGCACGTAATGAAATGCAGCTCTGATGCACCACTGTCAAGCAGATGATCATTAACATATCACGGATGAGTTAATGAGGGGAACGACAGCCGCACGGCCGTCTGAGGGAGACGCCGTTTACACGCGGCGATGACAGCGACGGAGAGTCGAAGGGCTTCCAAACTGCTTCCAACTCAACAACTGGATCGGCTCGTTTTCTACTGTACAGGCACTCTGGAAAATGAAAATGAAACCCGCTGACTCCGAAATCCAGCACAGGTGCACACACGCCCACAGAAACATTAACATTTGATACCCCTTATGTTTGTCGGAATGTGGTAAACATCACTCTGCAGCAGATGCTCAGTGAGCGAGGACCAAACGCTTGTTCCTACGTGTTAAAAAGATGGCGACCGATCGATGGCACCTACACGACCACAGAAACCCAATTAAAAGTCACGGCGTTTAGCACAATTTACCTTTGAGTTTAAGGCGGACAGCCTTCTCTCGACATCTTCTTCCGTTCTATTCTGCCGTGTCACTTTGGAATCTGCATTTTCTGTCATTTCCCCTTCCAGGGCCCGGGAGCCGCTTTCTCACATCCCCGGCAGATAAAAAGGGAGCATGAGGCAGGCAGCTACTGCGACGAAACAGCGCCGTAATACGGTCGATGTACAGTGGGACCCCGCGGTGAGGGGAGAGATAATAATATGAAGCGAGTGATAGTGCTGCCCTCAACCGTAATAAAACCTGTGCATGCAGTACATTATGTTGTTTATTGCACGATAAGCACGAGCAACAAAGGGCGATGCGGGGAGTGATGACGCCGAGAGGCGAAGCACCTCTGCACAAACTGTTTGTTTTTGTTATGGCCCGTCGGCTGAAACACGGCGCAGGTGTGATTGTGTGAAATGGAATGAACTGAAGGAGGAAACAAAACGTGTCCCGTGGTCCACAGGCCAAGACCATGGTCCAAGAAATTAGAATCCAAGATCCATCTGGACAAAAGTGTTGGAAGGATGGAGCAAATGGACTGATATTGCTATCTAAGACAGGCGTCATATTTCACTTGATAAAACAACGGAACAAAATAAAATATCTCCCACGCCTTTTGTTGTTTTTTGTCACAAAGATAACGCAGTCTTTTGTTCTCTTGTCACAGAAGAAGAATAAGCCGTTAGCCCGTCCCGTGCATCAAATATGAGTCACGGAAGGCGCTCGTAGATCCCCGGCAGCGACAAACACACTCCTACAGGCCCTTTGAAATGAAGCTTCTCCTAGCAATCATCCCGCAGAATGCCATGCAGCACACGTACCACGACACGTACCAGGAGACGCACCACGAGAAGTACCACGAGACGTACTACGAGACGTACCACGAGACGCACCACGAGACGTACCAGGAGACGCAACACGAGACGTACTACGAGACGTACCACGAGTTGTACTACGAGACGTACCACGAGGCGTGCCACGAGACGCACCAGGAGACGTATCACGACACTTACCAGGAGACGCACCAGGAGACGTACCAGGAGACGCACCACGAGACGTATCACGACACGCACCAAGAGACGTACCAGGAGACGTACCACGAGACGCACCACGAGACGCACCACGAGACGCACCACGAGACGCACCACGAGACGCACCACGAGACGCACCACGAGACGTACCAGGAGACGCACCAGGAGACGCACCACGAGACGCACCACGAGACGCACCACGAGACGTACCAGGAGACGTACCACGAGACGCATCAGGAGATGCACCACGAGACGTATCACGACACGCACCAAGAGACGTACCAGGAGACGTACCACGAGACGCACCAGGAGACGTACCACGAGACGCACCAGGAGACGCACCAGGAGACGCACCACGAGACGCACCACGAGACGCACCACGAGACGTACCAGGAGACGCACCACGAGACGTACCAGGAGACGCACCACGAGACGCACCACGAGACGCACCACGAGACGCACCACGAGACGCACCACGAGACGTACCAGGAGACGCACCACGAGAAGTACCACGACGCGCACCACGAGACGTACCAGGAGACGTACCAGGAGACGTACCAGGAGACGCACCACGAGAAGTACCACGACGCGCACCACGAGACGTACCACGAGACGTACCAGGAGACGCACCACGAGACGTACCACGAGACGTACCAGGAGACGCACCACGAGACGCACCACGAGACGTACCAGGAGACGCACCACGAGAAGTACCACTAGACGCACCACGAGACGCACCACGAGACGTACCAGGAGACGCACCACGAGACGTACCAGGAGACGCACCACGAGACGCACCACGAGACGCACCACGAGACGTACCAGGAGACGCACCACGAGACGCACCACGAGACGCACCACGAGACGCACCACGAGACGTACCAGGAGACGCACCACGAGAAGTACCACGACGCGCACCACGAGACGTACCAGGAGACGCACCACGAGACGTACCAGGAGACGCACCAGGAGACGCACCACAAGACGTACCAGGAGACGCACCAAGAGACGCACCACGAGACGCACCACGAGACGTACCAGGAGACGCACCACGAGACGTACCAGGAGACGCACCACGAGACGTACCAGGAGACGCACCAGGAGACGCACCACGAGAAGTACCACGACGCGCACCACGAGACGTACCAGGAGACGTACCAGGAGACGTACCAGGAGACGTACCACAATACGTACCACGACACGTACCAGGAGACGTACCAGGAGACGCACCACGAGACGCACCACGATACGTACCACGAGACATACCGCAAGGAGTCCAAAGTCTAGTGAGAACAAACAGCTTGGTAAACGCTACTCATTCAATTGAAGCCCTTTTACATTGCATTACGGACTCCAACCCATGTACCCCATCTAAGATTGGACCGATGGGTCGTGACATCATTGGTTCATGATCCGTTCCCGCGAGTGTTCTCCATTAACCCTGAAAAACAAACCCAGAGGTCATCGTGCGCTGTGTAGGTCGGCGGCGGGGGAGCCGTATGTTCCCTCAGTGTGTGAAGGACATGGACCAGGCCGAGAAAAAACCACAACTACTCAAGGCTCCAAAAAGGTGGCGATACCTGTAACCTGTGTGGTCTGTTTATACAAAACGATTTCAGTTTTTATCCTTTAATGAACATTTTTTCATTTAAATTTTTTTTTTGTATTGTTATCAGTAATTCGCCGGGACCGAGGGGGCCTGTGCTATCGACCGGCTATGGATCAGGACCACTGCAGCCTGGAGGCCATTAGTGGGGGGGGGGGCAGTTCATCCTCCTGCCCTGCCGTTCCTTAATTGGTCCCCTCGGAGGCTCGGTGCACACAAACTTCAGAAATCCCACTGGAAGATGGCACCGAGGAGAAAAGAGGCTCCCGGTGTGCGAGCCGCTCGGCATCGATCGCCTCACTTCAGTTTCTTCTTCACAATTCTCCTCCCACCTGCAGATTACAATCAGCCGGGGCGATCTTTGAGTAAACCATACAAGTCGAGATAAAGAGGAGTAGACCGAGGAGAAAATGGCTCCAACAAATGGGAGATGACTCAGGGACTGCCTGCTGGGTAATTGGGTTTTATCCTCTCGTTTTATCAGGCCTTGTTTTGGATTAGAGCGACTCAAAAAGAAAAAGCACACAAACAAACACGGAAATGAGAACGATACCTCGACCTTTAGCCGATCTCCGAGTAGCCGATTAGGAGTCGCACAAAAAAAAAGGAGGAGCTTGACCTGGCACCGAGGCACCCGACGCAGTTTTCACGTTGTCAATCAAGGCGCGCTCAAACCAAACCTGACGGACACGTTGTGCTCTCATCGTGAATGAGTCTCGCACGTTGGACCTCCTGGGACAGGAAGCGGGGGGGATCCCCTCGGCTCCTTCAAAGCAGCCGTGCAGTTTGAATGTGAAAACCGGCGCGGCGGCCCGCCGACTTGGTTCAACGACAAGCGCCCCACGTTGATTGCAATAAAGGGACGTGTCACCCGGTGCGACGGCGTTGCGGACCTAATGCGTTTTTAATAAGTTTCTGAATAGCGGTGGAGCTCTTTAGGGCTCAGAGGCATACGGCCAACTATTCACGCCGTAGTAACAGGAAATACTGCAAAAAAATATATATGTATATATTAAATGCATCTATTCCTAATATACCCGAATAGTACATGAAATACGTGACATCATAAAGTAGATGTAGCAGCATGTATCGCCGGCTCCGGGGCTGAGTCGGTCCAAAGCAGCTAAGATGAAATGAAGCAGAAATAGGGAGAGCTATTTATTGATTGGGCTGTCTGTGAGGTGAAACAAAAGTAGACTTTAAATGAATGTAGCCACATCGATGCACAGAATAGATGTTATCCATCTTAATGACAAAGGGGAGTCCTTGGCTGAAGGGGAACCTCATCAGAGTCACACATGCAGAACCTCCGCTCAGAGAGCAGAAGAAAACACACAGTCCCACTGATGGATAAACATTTAAATTGTTCAAGTCATCAACCAGTGACAATACGCAAAAAAGAAAAAGCAATTCAGCTCAGGGAGAATGGAAATAAAAGGGGGTATTCATTGTATCCATATTTCTTTTTACATTTTGTTTTATTTGTGTGTAAATCCTTACTGCAAATAGAATTTTTTTTTTTTTTTTTTCAAATTCCTTTGAAGCAAATGTGTCCAACGAGCAGGCAAAGACTGACGATGTGTCCACAAAGCACCGGAGTGGACGGAGGACAGAAGCCAGACGGAATGACGCAAAACTAGTTTTTTTTTTGTCCAGAATCGTTTAGGAGAAAGGTGCAGAGGGAACGGCGATTCACTCCTTCCCTCAAAAGAACACCTGGTCTCATGAGCCCTGCCCGGTCTGGGTTAAAGGGTTGAAGGAGGGCCGGAGCGCTAGGAAGCAGCTCTCAACTTAACCGTGGGTTATTAAAAAAAAAAAAAAAAAAAAACAGAACAAAAGAAATAAAGAGCTGGTTGTGGCACAGCGAAGGCCTCTAAGGGAAGGGCCGGCTGCACACAACGTTTGGTGGACCTTCAGCTTCTGATTATCCAAGTGTAAAAAAAACAAATTAAAAAAAAAAATCCAGCTTTTCGCCACCAGATGAAAACAGGAAGGAGTCGTCATTGCCCCCCCCCTTCTCCCCAAAAAAACTGCTTGGACTTGGATGTGCGCGGATGCAGCAAACTGAGGTGACAAAAGCACAGCGATGCTTAAATTTAGCTACACGTCAGCCTTCCTTAAAACACGTAAAGCAAGAGCTGCGAAACCAGACTTCATGTGAACACACCTCAGTAACGTCTCATTTCCCACCTGCCTGACGTCGTTGTTTACAATGCAGCATTCGTCAGGGAAAAAAAAACAAAAACATTGTGCGTCCTATGGTTGCGTCTCCGGTTTTAAGACGCCATTAGTCTCAAGAGGACACGCCACAGTGCAGGAAAACATCTCAGAACATCTTTTGCTACATTTTGGCATCAGCCTCCAGGAGCCACGGCACGGAATTAAAACCCCCGTCCTGCAATTCCGACGCTCACAGAAAGCAGCGAACGGCCTTTGAGAACAGACAGTGTACGAAAGGTACAGGAGGCCTTTCTGCTGCTCGGGGGGGAGGGGTGGGGGGGTGGGAGGTGTCATCTGAATTGGTTTCGCTACGGAAGGAGAGCAATCGTCACATGGGTTCACAAAGCGGGGGTCTGGCTGCAAGGGACAAAAGCTCAGCTGGAATGGGAGCAGTTTGGGTCGTTGCAGCTGCACGTCCGTTTGTGCGACCAGAAACAAAAACAAACAAAAAAAAAACCTTGCGTGCTGCACTTGAAGCCGACAGTGGGAGGGGTCTGCGGCGAGCTCGCCCCGCATGGATTCATTGCATTACTCAGATTTGATGGGTTTTCCAAATTATAACAATTTGGTCTCGTGCAGAAAAAGGTCCATGTTTGAAAGACCCAAACAACCCCACTAGACCCTGATTCCGTCAGATTTTTTTTTTCTCCCGCTCACTCGACACCAAAGTGGATCTGGAGCATGTTTACTCCTGCGCGTCACAACACGACAGCACGCGCGCGCACGCCAAAACGCACACAAAGAGCCAGCGAAGCCCGTCTTCCACCCGACCTCATTAAATATGCATTTGCTTTTGATTACTCTTGGAATTAATTCATCGGGGGGGGGGGGGGGGGGGTGGAACAGTGACAGGTGCTCGGCGTAACTGACAAACTGCTAACAGGAGTTACTGATAACAGGAGACACTTGAGGATTCTGCAATGTGACCCCCCCCCCCCCCCACCCACCCCCACCACCCCCCTTCACTCACTCACCCCTCCCTCTCCTTTTTCCTCCCAACATTCCCTTCTCCTTCGTTCTGCCTCTCCACGCTCCGGCTCCCCTTCAGTCCGCTGAGGTGAGAAATGACACCAGAACCGAAACATTCGTCAAAGCAGCGATCCACAGAAACTAGATTACATGGGGGGGGGGGAGGTTGGGAAGGTGGGGGGGATTGCACGAAAGGAGTGGACAACGAGAAAGGATGAGGGGACGGTGTATTTATGAGGAAAGCTCAAATTGCTACCTATACTGCAGGTACAAACTGGGGAATGGGAAGTGTGTGTTGGGAGGTGGGTGGGGGGGGGGGGGGGGGGTTGTTTGGCATTGAAGTGAATGGCGTGCGGTGCGAGTCGTGCCCTTGAGTTAGCCAGCGAGCCATGGAATGTTGGATGGTGGATGAGCAGTTCGCTCCAAGGCTCTCCCCCCCCCCCCCCCTTCGCTGTCATTAGAAAGCACATGACAGCCATGCTAGCTCTTATCGAACAGAGAGCGCCAGGGCCCCTAGAGACAAGGGGGGGGGGGGGGGCGGCGACACCCTGTCACATGTTCTGCACTCGGGCCATCAGACACGCGTGGTGCACAGGCGTGCAGTATGCATGCACTATGCATGCAGTGTGCATGCAGTATGCATGCAGTGTGCATGCAACGCCTTAAAGTTCCGCCGGGACAGTAAGCAACACGGATGAGTTCACGAGGAAGAAGCCACATGCTGATCCTGAGGGTCGGTACCAAGCTCGAGTGACCCGTCCATCACTGTCCGTGTGCAAATTATGACAAGCAGTTCAGCCAAAGGTCATCTCTCTCTCTCATTAAAAAGCACGCGAGACGCTTGGAATCCTTGTTCACTAACAATTACAAGAAGAGAAACATCCAACATTGCACAATTATTCCACAATGCAACAACTACACGTGTCCAAAAGCTTCTCCGTATCCCAGAGACAAAAACACAGGTCTGATTCCATCGCGCTTTATCCGAGCAATGTTTACCTCCAAGATGAATTCCAGTCTTTGCAAAACATCACCA
This sequence comes from Pungitius pungitius, assembly GCF_949316345.1. Taxonomy (NCBI): domain Eukaryota; kingdom Metazoa; phylum Chordata; class Actinopteri; order Perciformes; family Gasterosteidae; genus Pungitius; species Pungitius pungitius. The sequence continues at coordinate 2,275,325 of NC_084917.1, forward strand.
ATCCTTTCCCCCACATTTGATTTAGTAACTTTGTGCTTTCCCTGTAAACAGCGTTCCCTTTTGTCGGGCTGCTGGTGAGCTTTGATGGGAGAGGAGGCGGTTAGAGCTGGATGCAGAAATGAGCTCCCTGTGAATAATGCAAAGGCGAAACTGGGCAATACAATCAGCAGGCCGTCTCCTGCCGAACAGAAACAACCGTGGACCATCCGCGCTCGCCAAGCTGGGGGGGGTAAAACATCCATTGCCCTTTATTAGTGCTGCTGGGTCAGAGACTTATGCTGAACTTGTCATAAAGTCATACACTTAAATAGATGAATCAAAGAAGCTCGGCGCACACAAAAATGCAGCAACGCAACGAGTAAGAAATCCAAGAATCCACCTGTAGGCAGTGATTTGGGGGTGGGAGGGGGGGGGGGGTTTCATCATCTCGGTGTGCCGGTGACCTTTAAATCGTGAACTCTTGTGTGTGCGGTTAAATCACTCGCTCCTTTTCTCAAATTTGCTCCATAATTTAGCCTTCCCTGTACCTTTTACATTATTTAGTCCTCCTCTGCCTTTTCTCATATCGTTTCTGCATAAAGTATTTGACTGTTGACATCCAATTTATTGCACAATATAAATATTGATTCCACGGGCCTGGCAGACAACCCCTTTACGACATGTACTCGTGTAGCTTAGGAAAACACGATAACACAACATCACCGTCTTGCACTCACAACACACGGTCTCTCTTTCTGCCGATCATAGGGCCTTCCTTTCATATATCATGCCATCGTGTAATGGGCAGCCAGAATTGAGAAAGGGTCACATTAAACCGCCTTTTCTTTTCCAAAACGCCAAAAAGCCTCCTGATCTAAACAAGCCAAAAGTTGCCCCGAAGATACGAGCGCATAATCTAATATTTATGCTATGCAAATTTCAAAAGTTGAAGCTAATTTCCGAACTTGGGATGCAAAAATGAAAACCTCTGGGCCTTTTTGTCTAATTGACTTGCAAATGCATCTCTGTTTCGCTGCCGTGCGGGCGAGAATGGATGTCAATAGGTCAGGAAGAAGAAAAAAAAAAAGGAAACGATATCATGACGACCAAATAGGAAACGTTCTAAAGAAGGCATCACAGCTCGCTCCTCTCTCAGCGTGGGATACGCAGACCCCCGCCGTGTGACCTCAGCCTTCATCCCTTTCCACAACTCGGGCCAGTCGGCCCTCCCTATAAACCCCATGATGTTTTTAGCTTTTTTTTTCCCCCAGAAGTAACCACGGCCCTGAGAGGAATCCTCTCCGAGTAAACCGCGCTGCATGCGCAGAGCGTGGTGTCAGAAAAAGCAGCTGGATGCAAAATGTGGCACGTGGATACGAGAGGATGTTCTTCAATGGTACTGATATATCTCCTCAAAGGGTCGATGAGACGCCCCCACCATCGGCCACACAAACAAACAAAGTGAGACGTTCCGCGATGGCTGAGATATGGAATGATGAATATGTCCCTTTCCATCAGGGGGGGGGGGGGGGGGTGCAACGTGGCAAAGGGCAGCAGAGAAGATCTCATCTCAGCTGTTTGATGTTATCTGACAAACACATTTGTGAATTCAATCAAACTGCACTCAGATTTAGCCTTTAATAAAATGGCACCATTACTGAAAATGCAAAACTTGTCATAATTTAAGCCCCCCTAAAACATTTTTTTTTTGGCGTTTGTAATACAGACACGCGCACACACACGCGCGCGCACGCACACATTGCTCGCACTGGTTAGAAAAAAATATCACTTTTCACAATCAAAACACACTGAACCCTCAGCTGTCTTTTTTTTTTTTTACCCCCATGGAGGTGGGGGGGTACAGACACACGTGCCGCGCGCTTACCTCTCGCTAACGTGGCCGGGACTCGCGTGCCGAAGAGCACGAGGATGCCAAAAGTCAGGTAGCCCCCCCCGGAGAACTGTGCCATCACCGCTCCGCGGGGGTCGCTGCGCGTCGGCACTGGGGGAACCGGACTCGGGTCTCCAGCATTGGTCGTCTGCACGTCGGTGCCTCCACAACGCACGGTCCCGCGCCCCGACGCGCGCTCCCTTCACACACACACACACACACGCACGCACACGCCCTCCACGCGCGCGCACGCACACACACGCACGCCCCTCCGGTCCAGGTGTTCCGGGGCCGGAGTCCGCCGGCTGCCTCGCGGGTCGCAGTGCGGAGGAACGGATGCAGCGTGGCGCGCAGCCTCACGAGCAGTGCGCACTCTGCCGCGCGAGTACAGCGGGACAACTCGACTGGGAAGGGGGAGCCAACTGCTTTCGGGTATTCGCAACGGAAGGAAGGGAGGGAGGGGGGGGGGGGAGTCTCTAAACCCCCCGTGGACCTGTTGAGACGTCCCAGAAGTGTGTTTTTTCTCTCCACATTATCAGCGACACAAGAAACCCGTTTCCAGGAAAGTGCTCCTTGATTTCAGCACCGTTGTGTTGTCTGGAAAAGGACCTTTTTTAACTCATTAATGCCCATAATTGGTGTCCAATTAAGTGTAGTTATTTTAATAAGGTGATGTGGACGACATAGTTACGTCACTTTCATACAGGTAAATATTCAAGAATTTAAATATTTTGGGAATTTAGGAATGTAAATAAACTGACGAATTTAAACCGCTTTAACGACAGGAGGAGGAAGAACAGTTAATGCCTTGAATTAGCTAATATATATGATGTAAGAAAGTATAGACGCTAATTATGAATGCACATAAACAAAAATATATTATATTATTTACTATAGGGGCATTCTTTTTGCTTAATAATGCATTGTTTTTTTTTTTACACATTTGGTATATATACAGGCAGCTGAGGTGAAGGGACTCAGAAGCAGAAAAACCACACACAAGGCCAGCAGGTGTGCAGGGAAGGAAATGTACTGGAGGCACTGATGAGGAACCGGCTTACAGCGAGATGGCAGTAAAACAGTCAAACAAATCCTACAGGGCACGACTGGTAAACAGGTACAGGAGGCCGAGACAAAGCCTGACAATCCGGCACTGACACGATGGGGGGAGGATAGGCGGGGGGGGGGGGGGGGGGGGGGGTGTCGGAGAAATGAGGCAGGTGAGGAAGTGGACGTGTGGAAGTCAGGTGAGCGGAGAAGGTCTGAGGCCATCTGGTGGACAGGTAGAGCATGACAGGGACTCCAACGCCTTATGGAGGGCGGGATAATATTTCTAAGGGGAGCCATTTACTGGGCTTCGAGTAGTTAGGCGGGGGGCCCTCCTTCGGCCCACGTGAGTTCGGCCTCCGCTCGACGACACCTCGACAATGCGGGCCGACCGGGCGGCAGTAAAGCGCAGCAAACACAAAGTGTGTGTTTGTGATGGCAAGTGACACCAAACGAAGTGGTATTTCCCCCACCCCCCTGAAAATGGAGGTGCTCATCCGCCGAGGTGCTTCTCTCGCGGGGCTTCTCTCGCGGGGCTTCTCTCGCGGGGCCGGAAAACATCGGCAACGGGAAAAGGGCAATTTCAGCGTGGCAGCACAAAACAACAAAAAGCCTCATCACTAAATAAATAAATAAACAAACAAAGAAATGAATGCCCTTTTCCATGGAGACGAGATAAAAGCATGTTTGCAGCTTGTAAAGATGTATTTGCCTCATCCAGCGACAAAGCACAGAAGGCCAAATACTCCCCCTTTAATTTTTTTGTTGTTTATTTTTGAATCCATATTTTTGAATATTTCTGTTCAAGATTGGTCTTAACCTTTGAACTCTCCTGATGGAAATGTGAGTCACAACATTTTAGAGTTCCTGAAAATTGTACGAAAAATAAATAAACAAACAAAAAAAAAAAAACCTTATTTGACAGCAACGTGGTTTGCAACTTTCCCCAAATAAATAAGATGCAGGGAAACATCCTGCAAGAGCACGTTGATTTAAATACGCAGACATGTTTGCCTGCAGATAAGACCCCATACGGCATCGACGTCCACGTGTTGGCCTCCCTTTGCTTCACCCGACTGATGGAGGGGCGTCGCCTGCATTCTCCGGTGGCCACGTGCAAAGAACACACAGCCCTCTTGCTTTTACCACATCAAATATTTCAACAACAAAAAAAAAAAGAGGCGGAAACTTCGCGGCCACCGTGGTGCCGATAATCCACCTCATTGTCTCTGCTAAATTGGATTTGGTGAGTTTCATGAAACTGCTCGTATTTTCCACGGTGTGTGTGTGTGTGTTTTTGTGTTCACTTCATGTGGTTTCCGTCATCCACGCGATGTTTGTTGCAGCGCAGAGCGTGTGTGAAGTGCAGGTTATGGGGACCTTGATTGAGGGTTAGGGTTCAGAAAGCTCGACTATTTCCATCTTATTTCTATATCAATATTCTCTTGTTTTGCAACGGAACTTTCGGGAACGCCTCCCGACGTGATTTGGGGTTTGCGACGTGTCGTAGAAGCCGAAGAGTCACCGTGAGACACGAGGAGCGGACACACAGGCGCTTTGTGAGGCTTCGGAGGAAGGTGGGAAATGCACTCCACGTGTTTCTTTAGGGCTTAAGGGTCCACACTGTGTTGGCGAGGAATGCGGGATACAAATTGTGATGAAAGCTCCTCAAGGTGCTCTTTGGGTGCATCGGATCAGAGTTCCTCACCCACACGTCCTCACAGCCAATGAAGACCTCAGCAACCCTGCAACTCTGATTGGGGAGTGCTGATGCTCAAATAATTGGTCTTTCTCTTCAACTCATCATTATTCTTTGTTGCTTTTTACAAGCAATTGAGGATGTGAAAATAGCCAAAAGGTGCAATCCTAGTACAAAAGATAAGAAACAAAAGGCTTTTTATAGTCACTAGTAAAGTTCTCACTTTTCACTTATCATTCACTGCAATCAATTAATAGAAGAGCTTGCACAAAAGCAGCATGTTTCTTGAACAAATCCCTTATTTAGGACACGTTTGACTCATATGAAGCACGTGTGTGTCATTCTTAATCACTCATAACGCATCAAGGTGCACTCAGCAGTGGGCGGATCCCGGGGCCAGATTTTCTCTCTGTTGTGCGATTGAGAGAACGCCATTTTTTTTGTGTGTGTGTGTTTCGATTCATCTGCAAACTCGCGACCAACCTCGGATCAACGGCACACGGCGCACGCGAGCAAGGTGGTGGGTAGCTGGTCAATGGAACTGCTTCATCTCTTTTGAAAGCACGGCACCTCCCACCGGGGGCCCCGATGGCACCCATGAAATGGAAAAGAGAGAGTTGACGGGCACCACCTGAGAGGAAAATCGTGCTCCCCGTGCACCATGCATAAATACATATGTGACACCATGAAGGGGTGGATGGGTGGATTTTCAAACCTGCCAAATATTGCTTTAGAGGTTGCATTCACGTTGAAAAGCCGACAGAAATGATCCCCAGATTAATGACATGGAAAGTTTCAACTGCATCCTCCGCTGCGCAGACTTTGTTAAATTTACTAACCGAAAAACATCTGCATTCAAGTATTCACGTGGCTCCTTCTGTGTTCCGTCCCTGCACAATGTTTCTGTTGACGCTATTAAGTCATAATCTGTTGAGCCTAACACGATGACAAACTTGCTGACAGCTTTGAATAATCCTTTTTAGTATAATCAGTTTTTTCTGAAGATGGGCTTTTCAGAATCAAGAGACACTTTTGAGCCGCTGAGCTATAAGCAGAAGGAGAAATTACCTGAGTGAGTCTTAGGTGAAGAATTGTAGTGTTTGAGTGTGCATACGAATCCGTGTCGGTGTGGATTTTCAACATTACACCGTCACCCCAGCATGCACGGACATTATTCCTGCTTTTTTTTAAAAAACAAAAGATTCTGTGTTTTACTCAGGATGAGAAATGAATGTGAAATGAAACAGTTGATCTTCTGCATCACATAAAACTCCTTATTCCAGCGTGTTGGACTTATTGCACTGACTTTGTTGCCGCGAGTTGAGTTGATGACGCCCACACGCCGCGGACGCGTTCACATGCCTCCTGCCGCCAGCACTTTCTGATGTCTGAGAACTTGGGAAAAAGGGCTTGTTTGCGTTTCTAAGAGCACGATGAATTTGTACTGACATTAAACACCCTTTGCCCCCCCCCGGGGGGGGGAGACAACAAGACCGCAGCGAGTTCCCATCCACCACTCGGCCGAAGTTACGTTTGTCTTTGCTCGTTTGTCAGCCAAGATTATTTGGATAAAAAAGACAGACGACAAGGAGCATAAGATACCGTTGTGTTCAAATAATGAAGAAACACCAGACGGTCGGGAGACATCTTGGAATAAACAGTTAAAATCAAAAGTATTTAATAAATGAAAGGGTGTTGTGCTAAAAACAACATCTCAGCTGAGGAGCCGCTGGTCTCCACAAACCAACAGGCCACATAACAGTCTTACGACCATCCCTAGACCATGTCTGTTGTCTAGACCAGCGAACTGGAGAACAATGGCTCCCTACAAGTATTTATACCAATCAGTAAAGGTGTGAAAGTCTATGACCCCACCCCCTGGGAGTGGTCTCCTGGTGAGTTCAATGGATATCGCATTTTAAAGGGCTCCCTGTCTATCAGTTGTGGCGCTATCAAGTATTACATGAATGCATTTCGGTATATTAAATTACATTAAATACAATCATAACTGTAGATTGGTATTATTCTATTGTTTGATTGAACAGCATAATGCAAAATGTGTCTGCCGACTAAACAGCTGTGACACTTGTGTTTATGCTGAAGGGGGGGAGTACAGTAGGGTGAGAAACACCGGTCCTGTTTTGAAGAGGCCGCGGACGATACCCGCGGCGATTATGCCCAAGACGCGATAGAAACATTAAAGCGGCACGGCCTCGGTTCTTCCTGTGGCGATCGGCCGGCCCGGGGGCCAAACAGTTGAACAATCTAATAGATGGACAATCACACCGAGGCGTCGCGTGGGAGGTTCTGCTTTTCTTCTGTGCCAAATGGGCTCTGAGTGCAAACTGGCTCGATCTTGTACCACTAATGGAGATTATAAAACATCCAAGGCACAGCAAGGTATTCACATATCAAGTGTTTCCCTGAATTAAAAGTAAAAAAACAGGTGGAGGACAAGAAAACATTTTTTCTTTTGCTCCCTGCTTGTTTTTACGGTGTCACAGTTGCATCCCAAATTAATCTCAAATCTAGTCCTCCAAAATTAAATTGTCAAACCTTAAGGCCACTGATTGTGTTGTTGGTTCTGCTGTGATATTGTAACCTCTCTTCTCAGCTTTTTTCAATTGTTGTAGAATGTACTTGTGCAACTTGCCACAGTCCACCAAAACCTAAAGGTCAGTTCTCATTATTTTGGCTTCAATTAGCTCCTGGGTGGGTTAGCCTTTGTGCTACTGGGTAAGCCATTGTGCTACTTAGTTAGCCTTTGTGCTACTGGGTTAGCCTTTGTGTTACTGGGTTAGCCCTTGTGTTACGGGGTTAGCCTTTATGCTACTGGGTTAGCCTTTGTGCTACTGGGTTAGCCTTTGTGTTATTGGGTTACCCTTTGTTCTACTATGTTAGCCCTTGTGTTACGGGGTTAGCCTTTATGCTACTGGGTTAGCCATTGTGTTATTGGGTTAGCCTTTGTTCTACTATGTTAGCCTTTGTGCTACTATGTTAGCCCTTGTGTTACTGGGTTAGCCTTTGTGCTACGCCGCTGTTGGCACATCTCTTACCGGTTCTTTACATGATCTTTAGTAGTTCTTTGTATAGCCTGTTTTTTTCCACCAAAATTGTGAGCACAGAGAAAGTGAAACTACTGTAAGACCCGGAGAAGACTGCGCATGGCGCAAGAAGATGCTGCAGTCTTGTCTCCAATTACAGGACTCAGGTATTGACACGGCTGTTGTTCGTGGCTATGGAGGTTCGATTGCTGCGGTAGTTATAATCACAAACTTGTATAAAGGTGCGTAACACAGCAGCACAGTGGCCCGGCAGTTAGGCCCCTCCCGCCCCACATATGTGCAATAGGCATGTTCAAATTGTTTTTTTTATGTCCAAGAAACTTCTTAAATTACAGTTATGAGAAAGGCGATGTGAATGTTGCTTAGCCGACCTCGACACGTGGAAAGTCGGAGTAGCGTCCTGCCTGGCGTTTGTCACGCTGACGTCAGAAACAGCCAGAAACAGCTGCTTTGTCAAACTCTAGCAAATAAAATCGCCTTCTCGAACAGCGTGCACTCTTTGTCCCTAGAAGCACGTCACTTTCAATGTGCTATAGACAGGTGCACAGGAAGCAGCCTCTGTGTACTACAGGAACCAGAACACACACAAAGAGCCCATTGCCCTCGAGCAACGGGCTCCAGCCTCTGAGAGCCTTTCCAGTGAAAGAACCTGGGCTCCACGGAGCTAATCGCACCGCTGGGACTTGTTCTCGGGCAACAGGTTTTTTTTTTTGGATCCTAGTACTTGAGGATTCTCCACACAAAGAGGGACGAAGTCATTCTGAAGGTCCTCGTGGTCCACCTTCGGCTGGGTGCTGACTGCGGCTATTCTTGTGCTGGCAGGTGTGAGAGCAGCTCTTATACTCGCAAACAGTCTCACATCTCTGAAGGGATTGAGTGAAAAAGGAAAGAAACGTCCATGAAAGCAACATTTTCACTGATCAATCGACTGCATCAATTAAAAGCTCGCAGTGCTGTATTTCTAATTAAAGGAAATATCACTTTTAATAGGAACACAGATGTGTTTTTTGGAGGCAGTGTTTGTGCTGTTTGATATGACAGCGTCGTCTCTATTCAGAACCACAGAACCCGCTCTGAGGCAACAGTTTGCGTGTTGTTGACGCTCGGAGACACAGAGGGAGGAAGTCGGCTTGAAGGTCATTGTCTTCGCTGCTCATCGACTCTTTCGGAACGCCGGGCGAAGCAGAACATAAATACTAATGTGCAGCGCTTCTGTTAGAGCACGGCTCGAATGTGGCTCTGCATTCCGTAGCGTTCAAGGTAATTGGATGTCTGATTTTAATACAGAGCCGAGGGGGGAAAAAAAAAAACACGTGTTCCTAGGTAATCACTTGATAATGTAATGAAAATATATATGCTATTCATAAACACAGTAAGTTTCGCAAAAGTATTGATGATGACTAAAGGTCTAAATGTAAACTAAAAACTAATTTTAACCACACATAGTGAATGTATTGTTGTGCGTCAGCCCCTGTAATTTATCAGAGTGCTCAATTATAAATGACAGCATTTTTAGACACAATGCTTTTAATAAATTAAATTAATGTGAGGAGAATAAATTAATTTTGCGAAGGGTTTGAGATGCAAATTGCCTCATAGATCCACCTTGTAATCCCTGGGAGATGTTCATTCATTTATTAAATTTTAATATGAATGAATCCCGGGTCATGGTTTATGTAATCCTACATTTTTGTATTGAGCATCATTTTATATATTAAGAATATCCCCCCAAAAAGTTTTTTTTTCCCTCAAACAGACCTGACATATCAAGGCTTCCTTACATCACAAAGCAGTCCTACACATTCATTTTAAACGGTTGAAAGTATCTGATACCGAGACATTAAAAGGATGATTAATGTACATCATGTAGGAGAATAGCAAACCAGTCTCATCAATTTCACTCTCCATCAACTGGCTTTGTGTGGTTGCGACGTGGGTGGTGTGGTGAGCAGGGTGGTGAGCGGGGTGCTCGGGTGGAGGTCCAACAAAAACCACCCACGATATGCAACAGTTCCCTTTAATTGTGTGTCCTCGTTAAAAGAAGAGTTGAGGATCACAACCTCTGGAGCGAAAACACTGATGTTTCCACATGATAGTCACATCGGATCGGAAACATTTCCACTCGGTTCAAGTCTGCAGAGATTCTTAAGCCACTGCGCGTGTTTTATGGAAATTCAAATGTCGAAATTGACAAACAGCCCCCCCCCCCCCCCCACCCCCCCACCCTCAAAAGCCTCTCCGGTAATCTCACCTGAAGCTTCTGACATTCATTCAAAAGGTGAATAGAAATCGTTTCTCTGCGATTGGTGCGACGTCCCCGCGGAGGTTTAAGGCGGCTGCCAATCAGGACCCTGATCCACAAGGATTCTTTTGAGTTCTCCACCAAGGAACCAGCGGAAGAACAGAAGAAAGTCTTTTCTTTATGCATACATGCAAGATGCTGCAGAAAATATATGCATGAGTAACCGACTGATATAATAAAGAGGGTCACTCTTCTCGTTGCAAAATGAGAAGTTTAAAAAATATTCTATATCCGTGAACTCGTTGCACTCACATTTAAAGACAAACACTAACAACATCGAGTACATACAAATGATATCGTGATGAACTTCGGTTGGGACATATTTGGGTAAGTGAGCGTTTGTTGGTCGAGGCTTTGGAAAAGTAAACAGTGTGTAGAAGTAAAAAGCAACATCAAACCGGGCTCACTGCCAAGCGCGCCACTGGCGGTTCAGCATCTGAAAACAGCATAAAGATATCTCAGATCAAAGTTCAGATGATGCATCTCGTCCTCTGAGGTCCAATTATCTGCTCCTCGCCTTCTTACCCACACAACTCTCAATTTCCCTCCTTTCAAAACTAAACACAGCAAATAGTCAGGAGATGAGTCGATTATCGCGTGGGGCAAACGCGCTGTTCTGAAATGTCATATTTAAGAAAAGCTTGAGTGTGAATTCACGCAGAAAAGCACGGCCTTGGCGTTAAAACGCATCGGTGTCGTTTGTTTTTTGACATCCTGATGTGCGGTGTTGTGCGCGTCGACGCGGCGTGGCGTTTGCTTCAGAAGACGGAGAGAAGAGAGAAGAGACCTTTCCAGCCACGTGAGGCGGTTCCAACGGGAGCCGGACCACATTGTTGTTATTGTGACCAGTTATGGAGCGCGCGCACACACACACACACACACACAGGTCGTTATCACGTGCCTCCGTGTTATCTTGGGTGCGTGTTTTAACTGTGATTAAAGACTGTCTTGGATCTCACTTATCTTCTCCTTCATTATCTCCTCCATCTTTCATGTCTGCATCTTTGATTGATTATTTAGAATTACATTTTTTTCCCCCACAGCCTGAGAATTATATTGCTCAGGTGAATGTTAATTTAACTTTAAGTTATTGGTGCTTGATGCATATTTCTGAATTCCTTTTTACCAGTACCAATGCACCGCCTGCACTGACCTTGTTGTGCATGTTAACATTTAAATATGCACTAAAAAAAGACTCGCACACTAACAATATTAAAGTAAGAGAAAGTGCAATGCAAGGTCTTAAATCAGCGGCTCAGGTGTTTTGCTTGTCTGCCACTTTCATTTGTTCCTGCAGGGGACGGAACGACACCCTTTACCCTCCATCCGTCCATCCGCCGCCGACCTTGAGGAGGGGGGTTTGGGATGGGGGGGGGGGGGGGGGGGGCAGAACCAGAGGAGGGATGCGGATTGGCTCGGGCCCAAACTTGAATAGTCACCTGTCCTCCCCAATCAGTGAGCCTTTCTCCACTGGAACAAAGGGCACATCGCCGAGTTAAAACACACAGGGGGGGGGGGGGCGAACCGCAGGGGTCAGAGTTAAACAAAAGAGACGCCGACCTCGCCAAAAACTCCGGGGGTTAACACGCACCCCCCCCCCCCCCCCCCCCCACACACACACACACACACACACATACACACACACACACATCACATGGAACACATGCTGAGACAAAGGCTGTGGCCACCAGTGAGTGTTTTAATAAAACAGATCAAGGCATCTGAAGAAAATGCTTTTTATTTTTACTTCTTTGTTTTTTAGGTGCAGGGTTGAATCTTTGTTAAAAACACAAATCTGAAACGTAGATTGTCAAATTGAGTCCTGGAACAGAAACACAGTAGAATTTAATTACCTCAGGTGAATCATATTCATGAGTATTCTTCTCTGTTCTCTGTGTGCTCAGATAGTAATTTTAAATATTAGAATATTAGATATCAGAAAACTAACTCCAAAATCGTTTCCACCATGAGATTAGCGAGAAACAGCTGCTGCAATAGAAACAAAACTATTTAGCAAACAGCTGAGTTTTATATTTACTTCAAAAATTGACCAAAAACGAACCATGAAACAACCTTCAGAGCAAATCAATCCAGATTTGGAAGAGTTATTGCGTATGTTCGGTCAAATTGATATGTAATAAAAAACGTCATTCTTTTTTTCTTAACCGGGGTTGTGAATACATTACATTGGGATTCAGGCAGTGATGGGCGGGGCTAAGCAGAATCTTTATTTTGGCCATTAGCGCTGACAAAGGCATAACATACGTACGCCCCAGATCATCATTTTCTCCCAAATCTCTCCTATCCCTCACTTACAGACGCCGCCATGACTTAACATAACAAATGAGCCCCTTCGATAAAACAAACCCATCTTCGCCCCCCGGCTTTCAGTCACCGAAACGAGAGCCTTTATGATGTCAGAGCCGCCATCTGGGGATGTTTGTGTCAAGTCCCTCCCCCCCACCCCCCTTATTAAATAAAACAGCATACACAATAACCTTGAGAGGGTCTAACAAAACCCTCGCCGTGATGGATGAACCCGGCGGCCTGAGGAAGTGCCTGGTGTAAACGCCCCCCAAGTTATTTACCCCAGCATTCACTCGGTTATTCACTCAGTCGGCGGGGGAGCCGAGGCTTAAATCAATCCATTAGACCCATCCATCATCTCCGTATCTCAGCGGGAGACAAACACTGATGGATCTGCTCACATTGACCGGCGTGCCACCTTTTAAAAAAAAACAAAAAACAACAACAACAACAACGCGGGGCCTTCCTCCCGAGTCTTCCTCGCGCTCCGGAGGGCGCGGCGGGCAGCGAGCGAGGGAGTAGAAGACGGGCCACTGGAGGCAGCAGAGGGCAGAGCCCGTACCACCCGTACCGCGTTTCTCAGCTTCAACCTAAGCATCAACTATTTATAATCAGAAGCATCGGAATGTGCGAGAAGACTAGGTGAGAAAATGTGAAAGTAATCTGATTAAGACGGAATAGATTTGTTTCACTTGTTCACCAGCAGCAGATGAAGTGTGTGACCTTTTAGTTGCCCACCAGTATGCAGAGCGGGTGGCCTTTTGAGGACCGGCGATAAAGGAGCCGTTACCAGCAGGGCACGTGAGCCGAGCCCGGGGGGGGGGGAGGACGGATCAGTCGGGGAGACGAGGCCTCCGCGCATCCAACCCTCATCCGTCTCTCATCCAACCCTCATCCGTCTCTGCGGGGCAGCAGCTGCAGGGGAAAGAATGGACTCGGAGCTCACTCTCAGCTGACAGGAGACACTTTAAACCCCTTCTGCCACCAGATGAGACACGCCATGCACCATTAACAACATGAAAACACAATTTCCAGCACATTTTTTATTCAGGCGAATATGATCAAATATACATGTACAGGGTTTCGGTCAATAAAACATTGTACGACTTCATTCGATATGAACATTAATAAATAAAAGGCATAGCAGCAAAACGCAAATGAGACAAATGTAAAAAAATGACGCACTAAATAAAAAATAATCCAGTCGCACTCGCCTTCTGTGATTTGACCTCACGAGGACCGGGCTGAGTCACATCAGGCCCGACAGCGTCACGTGACCAATGTTGTTGTCCTGAAGCACGCGGCACGCCGCAGCGACGCTTCGCACCTCGGTGGCCCCGCAGGCGCCGGGGCCGTCCTGTGAGGACACGTTGCAACGTCTCTGAGACATCTCGCTCATGAATAAAACTGTAGACCTGTTAATGTGATATGTGGGTATAAAGAAACAGAAACACTATTATTCACTATATTCATAATGTTGGACACGTGGCTGTTGTTTGGGCTTAACTCAAATAAACGACTTCAGCTTCAACAAGCTTCAGCAAAGAAACGTCAGAAACAACGAGGCTTGATTTACAGTTAGTAATTTATACGAACTCTCTCAGCAGCCTGCTCGTGCTTTTCAGTGAAAACAGTAACATCCACTGACAGCTTGACAAGGACAGCGACCTGGAGGACAGACTCTGGGTCGGAGGTCAAAGACACAGGTGGGTTCTCGTTCCTCTCAGACTCTGCAACGCGAGGTGGGGGGGGGGGGGGGGGGGGGTGCGTCAACGAGACGCAGGTGGGCGGCAGTCAAGACACCCGAAGCCAGGGCAAGACACGGTGGTTGTCAAAGTAAAACAGGAAGCTGAGGTTAATGATGGAATACACTGACACAGCGGAGACGTATCGACTACAGGATTGATTTTCACAGTAACACAGAAGCTCCATTCTCTCCTGCAGGTGTGCATCGCTTCCTCCAGACTTATCACACATTACAAAACTGCATCGCTGCTGCTCAGTTAAAACGACGGTAAAGGTACCTTTACAAAATGCATTTTAGTATCGAGCCAACATTTCCACAAAGTAGAACAAGGGCAAAATGATTGAATATTTCTCCAGAATTTTAAATGAAGAACAAATATTGTTTGCTGCTGTATATGTTTCCATTCACATTCCTACCGTGCAACGTAACAACAGCACGGCTACAAGCTAATAAACCAGGAGACGCTCCCTTCTAACATTCCAACTAGATTCCAGGGAAGGAAAAGCACCTGAGATCCATGAGCTTCAGGTGGACGTCAGCAGCTCTCGAAAAGTTACAGCTGCCCAGAACTGATCTAAATGAGGGAAAGGACTTCTTTACAAATCTGTCTTTGTTTTTTTTCTTCAAACTTCCCGGGAAAGGAAAAGGTTGATGTTTTGGAGACAGATTGCAGGTTTTAAAGACTTTTATTCTAACCCCAAAACAGTACTTGAGAACCGTGCCTGCACCTTCTCTAATCACCCCGTGTTCTCCCTGACAGCCTGCAGTCATCAGACAAGCCTGGCAGGTTTCATTGGGAAGTGTGGAAAGCAGAGTTCAAAAGGACCCGAGTGTTTTCCTGTAGAACATCTGCTGAGACGGTTCGGAGCGGTGCTTTGTGTCAGATCGCTGGCAATCACCGCGAATTGCATCACCGTGCAGATAGAAAGTAGTTGCCGGCAGTGCTTACCATTAACGGCAGCACACGTCATGGGCTGCTGACGGCTGATGAAACAGAATCACCGAGAGCAGAACCGTCTCCATCATTAACCGGTTAACCTTCGGCTGCTCGGGGGGGGCTGATCCCTCAGAAGAAAAAGAGCAAAAAGCTCCTTGACCGGCCGGCCTCTCTGCGATCTTTTAGTGGGAGCGACACGACGACCTCGATAGCCACGTTAGTCCTCGTGTCATGATGGAAATCACGCTTTCAGTTCTTGCTGGACACTTGGGCCTCACTGGCCATCGTTGGAGGTGCTTCATTACAGGTATTTCATCAGATGCGGAGACTGTGCAGATGCACGGACGTGGCCGTCGCTGAATTATTTCAGCACCATGGAGAGAGACACACATTTTAATGTATATTTCACATGCAGAGACTGTTCCTTTGCAATTTGCCTCCCATTCTACCCGTGTCACTTCCTCTCATCTTCTCATTATGCCGTAACTCCATCAGCTTCGCTTTTATCAGTGCCTCGGCAGCACAGGTCTCCCTGCTGCTACGACCTCCCCCGTTTCCTTGTTCCACAGCGCCGCATTAACCAATCCAGTTTGCCACTGCGCCTGAATTGGTTTAATTAAATCCAGGGGGCCTTAACACAGTCATGAATTTCAAAGGGGGCAGGGACGCATGAACACACACAAAAAAAAAACCTGCACCAGCTTGGTCCGGCCAACTGAACGTTTGATCTCCGATAGATGATATTCATGAAGTGCACACCGCAGGTCCGAGAACCCGGATCTCATATTCTTCAATATTCCCACGTTCATCACCGTGCATATTAATCATAGAATTTAAATCACGGCAACTGATTTGCCTCTAATGGACTGTGCAACACTTCTTCATCAGTTTCCTCGACTCCTTTTCTCCACTCAGGTGCTTAAGCCGACATGCGACTGGGTAATTAATACACTGCGTCTGTAGGTGACGAGGCCATCAGTCAACGTGAAAGACGGCAAGATTAATTACGGCTTGTTAATAACTGCCGGCTGAATATTATGTACATTGATGAAATGGCTCATAAACACGGAGCTACAACATGACAAATGGCCGCCGCGTAATGTCCACCCGGGGCATGAAACGCCGACGTTACGGCACTGCTCCTCTGAGCCTTGAACGCAACGCACAACGCAGCCTTTTGGAGTATTTATGAGACTTTCGACCAACTCCAAAGTAAACCCACCCGCTCAGAGCAAGGCATGTGGCGCAAACAGCAAGCAGGTCATTGGGTAAGGGAGGGGGGGGGGTTGTTATGCATACTGTATTGAAACCAGAGCCTTACTTAACGCTGCAAATAGCTGCGTGTTTCCTGTGTAATCCCCGGTAAGCATTTCCTGGATCCCTGGGAAATTGCATCCCTCCCTGCTCCGAGTTGTTGGGAGGGGACGAAGAGGAGGGGAAAGAAGGAGGGGAAGGAGTGAATTACTGCTGAGCCGGTGCTCAGCGATGCCTAACGCTAATTACATTTTCGCCGCTGTTTTAATGGAGTTTACATAAAGTCGTGTGGAAACCATGTGGGGAGAAGAGGTACCTTGTTTTCATTAGATTGATCACTGAAGCGGAAAGCACCTACAGTATTTTCGGCGCCTGTGATGTCGACGCGAAAGCTGGCGGTGACATTCTAAATATATCATGAAAATGGGGCAAGTTGGAAGTACAGGTGCGGGCGAACGCGCGGGATACACTCGTGCAGCCACCGCGTGTCAAACATGTGGTTTTGTCGAGCTTCACTCCTGAGAATCCACAGGCTTTGATGTGCACTCCGATTAACCTTCCTGAAGGCTTTGATCCGGCGTTTTCATCAAAAACCTTCACACGACAACTATTGACAAGCTTCCTTGGAGGGAAGCATGGGACCACACTGTGGTCGCTGTAGCATCTCGCATGATTTTTACGTTTTGTATTCATTTTAAGCCAACCCATGATGCTGTTTTGTTAAACCTAACTAAGAACACGGGTAGCCTAAACAATACTAATTATTTTTTATTAGCTTTTAGGGATTTTTTAGTTTTAATCAGCTGTTTCTAATTGAAAGTGCACTCCAGCTGTTTGTAAACAGAACTTTGCAGGAGAAAAGGTTGTTGTTTCAATTAAAATGTGTGATAATTTAATAATCAGGAACATAGCGCTGATCCCCCCCCTTATTGTTATGCACCTTTGTTTCATTCTTACTGTAATGAATAGAAGTTTAATCGTGTTTTATTCCTCTAGCCGTCATTCCAGCTGGTACGAAGTTGAAAACGTTACAGCCTTGTATCTCATTATAAGCGGTTCCAATAAACTTAAATCATGTCGATCTGTTGAAATATTCAACTGTGGATTATGGATCCTTATTTTGTATCTATCATAGGCTTTTCTTTTCATTTCATTCTACAAGATGCCAATACAAAATGTAACTGGTAGCTACTTTGTGTTGCTGAAGACACGGCTCTATGTCTGGATTAATTCCCTCATGTCATCATCACAGATGTGTTGGTGCGTCCTCTTGAGTTTTTTGTGTGTGAATGAATAATAACTTTCGGTGGAGCTGAACTGAGTCAGTGTCATCTGGGATTTGGCAGATCTGAACCGTAAAGCTTTCAATTTTTGAAGGAGCAAAATACGGCAACATTTGTCTGTTCGTCAAACGAAATCGCTGAAAAGTCTTGCGGTGTTTTTGTGTATATTAATATATTACATTCATACACTGATATATTATATGACCGTTCTGAAAAGACTTGGATTTATGATCATCACATAGAGATTTATGTTACTTTTGAAGTAAGTAGGTTTTGGGGCATTTCCCTATTTACTGATCCCATCAATGACCGTGTTTATTAATAAGCAGTTGAATCGACTACAAGCCAATGAACTGCAATTCCCTCAATACACGACGGACAAGTGCCAAGTTTGGGCTGAAAAGAGAATGTGTGTTGACCCGACTGCGCTGTGTGCGTCTCGTTCATACGTGTACGCGGCATAATGTTGATGTTAGTCATTAATAAGAAAATGGCACCATCTGCTCCCTGCCTTTCGTGCAGGATGCGTCTACTCCAGTGCGGCTGTGATTGACGGCTTTTCAATAATCCGCCGCGGAACAGAAGGGTCTTTCTCCTGCCTGGGAGCGCCGCAGTGACAGCTTTTCTGACCCTCGAATAATCAATAGTATCGCGGCAGGCAGGCCTCTAGCATCCACTTCGGGTCTGCTGGGTTTAACTCGCACTCCCAATTAATCGACACGTCGGTTAATTGATCAGCTGTGATTTGCTAAGCGGGCGGTCGTTTAGAAAGGGATTTAAGGGTGTGATTCGTTCGGAGAATTGACTGAATTTGGGTGCGGATATCAGGATTTGTCTTTCCATCGGCACGGTCAATGTTGAATGAGAGTGAGTGTGCAAAATAGAGAGGTTTTAGTTCTTTCAATGCATTTTGCTTCTGGTTGTGATTGGCAGTCGTTTCATACTAATTGTACTTTCTGTACTGCGCTGTGTATAAAACGCACACAATGCCTTTCCATTTTTTGCTGCTGTGGCTGTCTCAGACGTGTTGTGGGCATTTATTCAAGAGGAATAAATGTTTGTTTGATGTCTTGGCAATTTTGCAATGTTTAACATTGAGTAAATTGGATATTTTTTAGAGCTGTCAATAGATTACAAATTAACTAATTAATCACATTTTGTTTACCGTTTATCTGGATAAATGGCGATTAATGTTGTTTTTAATGAATGTTTTTCTTTTAAAGACTAAACCTTGCAAGTAAAGAGTAATCACAATAATGTGTCTTTTAGGAAATGTTCTTTGATTGTTAATGTTTAAACACTAGCGAATCTTCATGCTGTCCTCGTGCACTTTGCTCTCAACTCGCCATCATTTAACGGCGGTGTTCTGCAGACTGTGTGCCGCGATGGGTAAAGTTAGATGTTGTGATGGAAGCAGTTAGCCTAGCAGCTAGCTTAGCATAGTGGTGCATTACGTGTTCCGTTTGACACTCACCCCCCTTCTGTTTGACACGTGGAGTAGTTCCTCTGCACAGTTCTCCCCTGCATGTCGCGCCTCTGTTTGTTTCACTTCCAGTGCAAAAAGCTCTCTCCATCGCGATGTAACTGACTGCAGCTGGCGGCCGTTTCGTTTCCACGGTCAACTTCCGGTTTACTTCCGGGACGGGGCGGAAGTAAACAAACGTACGTTAACTACGTTCAAATATTTTATTGCATTAATTCGTCCACATTAATCACATAGATTAATGTGATTATGTTGAAAGCCCCAACATTTTTTACAACTACGTCACAACAGCTTTAATGGACCTGTGGTCCATCAAACGTGACATCACAAGGTGGTTATATGTTGGTGTCCAACGTGTGGTTTTCCTGTTCTTCACTTTTGACCTTGAGCAGACGGGCAAATTGCACCTTGAAGATGAATTAGTTCTAGGCAGCTTGAAATCCATCTCATGAATCCGGGGCCTCGTTTGAGACAAATCTGTTCGTCCCAGTTGCAAAAGTTAGGAAATAGCTTATCTTCCTATTACAGTAAGTAATTCCTCCCCATATCACATATCAGACCTCCTGATTTATCGTTATCTAAGAGAACCAAACTGTAACTTTGAATTGGACTCTTCAAACTGCACTCGCGGCGCCTGCGTCATGACAAGCTTTAATATCTCTCTCACTAGCTAGCTCGCTATAACGAAAACAACAAAAAAGTCATCCTTTTTTTCTCCTTACAAAACCGGTGTGTGAAAGGCTCACATTTGCGATACTGTGCCTTACATGGAGGAACAATATGCTAGTAAGAAATCACATAACCAACATGCAGATTCCCGCGTCTGGTTGGAGACTCATTGCAAATTCGAATTGATGAAATTGTGGACCCAAGCGGTATTGTTTCCAATCACCAGATTCCCTTTAAAACCGGGCAAAGGAGAGGGGGGGTGGGGGGGGGGGGTACTTTTTGTGCTGCCTCCACAGTCGGTATTCCTTCTTCCTATCTTTATTTCTTGCTAATGGCACATGGAGGTTAAGGACCATTAGTCTGCTCCCTGGACTAAAGCTGCACCTATTATAGTGCTACAGCAGAGCTTTCTTCAATGGGCCAACTCTACTTTATCACTGCTTACCCAAGACCTTTCCCAGAAGGTCAGGCTCCTCTAATGACTCGTGACTTGAGTCATGAGGAGGACAGCAAAAGCGAACGGGGAAAATCGCCCGTGTGGAGACGGAACAGACGGAGCAGGAACGAAAAGCAAAGGCGGGGAGGAGAAATGAAGAGGGCGAGAGAAGGTTAGTGATGGCGGAGAAGGACGTATCGAAGGCACGGTAATGATAATAATCCGCCGTGATGGATAACATGGGCTCTTTATTGTATCAGGGAGGCATTAAGAAAACATTTGAAAAAGTCCGTGACATGAATGTTGGGCGTCACAGATTTTCGGATTACAAACTGACTTGATTTTGTTCAATGGAACTATACGACTGAACTTTGTCCATCTGTTCATTTGTTCCAAATAAGTGGAAAAAAGTGAACCTCTAAAATATTTTTAATTTTAATGGTGTAAATTTGCTCTGTGTGTAAATCCTTTACCTTGAGTATAAAAACTAGAATTCCTCTTCAATGACCCCCCCCCCCCCACTCATTAAATGCCAGACAGCACAAAAGAAATGTGCAGATGTGTTTGGTGCAATTTCCATTTTCAAACCGACCCACTTTCTCAGCGAGAGGTGGACGAGGGGCAATTCTGTCACTTCTGCAATTACGTAAGGAGGGATTCACATTGGAAAAATATAATTGCTGGAAAATGGAAACATGCAAAAGTATTCAGCTTGGTAAGAGTAAATTAACCTAATGAGATCCCAGTTTCTGGAACACCTCGAGCAGAGTTGCCTCTCTTCCTGCCGCACGGACCATATTTTGAGGAACATTCCACAGGGAGCTACAGGTATTTTGTGACCAAAGCGAAAGGTCACCCCCCCCCCGGGACGGACCGGGGTCAAACGTACCCTGTCTGGAAACAACTCGGGGTCTCTCTCGCCGCGACAAAGATAAGCAGAGGGAAAAAAAAGCCGTCACACACTAAAAAATCCGGGTAATGCAGACCGGCGTCTCCGCGCGAGCTTATCGGCCCCAAGGCATTGGACCACGGTGTCTTATTTCCTTCACATTTGGGGATACGCGGCTCAAATGGTTGAACAAATGGAAGACAGATAAGCAAAGGTACAGAGTCATTGTAGGAATATTGCTTTCTCAGTGACTTGATAATGTCAGCCAGTGATTGGAAAGTAATTGCTTTCTAATGAATTTCAGTTGGCTCCTGAATGTCACATGTTGCCTCTTTGTTCATGATAACCCGACCATGCGAAGACTTATTCTCCTGGAAATAATGGAAAAGTTACATATTTTTGACAAATAGGTGGTGTTGGTCCTGCTTACTATCTTTTCATCTAGCTCCATAGTTTAGTGTTTCACGTCAAACATTGGGGAGCAGTGCTGTGAGGTCTGGGAAATGACAGTAAAATTGAGGTTTTTTTTAGGATGTTCAGAATATTAAATCAGGTGCCAGTCAGGAAAAAAGTATGCCAAAGTTAAGTTAAAAAAAAGTATAGGAAACAGTCTCCTTTTAGTGCAGTATATAGGAATTAATTGCAACATATTTATTAGAGACAATTAGGAAGAATTGAGTGGTATTTACCTGCTCATCTAAGAAAATATATATATAATTTTTAGGGTTGAGTAAAGGTTTTGGTTTCCTACAGTGAATTATAATAAGATAAACATCTAACCACTACAACCTAAACAACCAACAACTTAAACTATGCCAAGAAAGTATTTCTATTTCATTTTGGGACTCTTCATTTATCGTCCTCCCGGAGCGGCGAAAAAAGTGACTTTGTTTGTCCAATCGTGGAATTGTTGATTTCTCTTCCTTCCCGCAGTCAGAGGCCGATGCCACGCCGCCATTGCTCCACATCTGGAAACTGATACGAAAACAATGCCGCAAAGTCAATAAGACGGGGAGGTTCACTGGTGCCGTAAGCTACAAAATAAACCCACCAGCTCATGAAAGCATCAAATTGAAATGTATAAAACCCAATCGGGAGACGTTGGGAAAGCAAATAGCACGGCATGGATGTCGCCAGAATATCAAAGGAACCACCAATGATGTTTTTTTTTTTTTTTTATTCTCTTCAAGGAAACCAAGAAGGAGGACTTTTCTCCCCGATGCGAGCGTGCAGCATGACAGAAATAACTCAACTTCACATCACCCCGTCCGTCCTTGCGGAGGAACGGTCGCTCCAACAAAGATGCTGTTAAAGGGATTTGTGTTTTGTGTGTGTGTGTGTGTGTGTGCGCGTGCAAAAGCACGTGTGCCCACACGCGGCGTTTTGTGCGCCGCTTTGGCGGAAAGCTGATTAAAGAGTGAATGAGGAAGTTGCTTTCCACCCCACGGTGGACCGACAATGTGCAGGATTAATCAGGCCCGGCTCCTATCCATGCAGGTTAATTAGGGTTAAATGATAATTAGGACACCATTAAAAAGGCAAACAACCACAGAGGACCCTTAATCCGCGGAATAGTGTGCTGCGGCGCGTAAGTTTATTTGTTTGTGGAGGTGTGTGTGTGTGTGTGTGTGTTTTTGGGCATCCGCTGAGCTATGAGTTTGTGTGAGGTGTAAAAAAAAAAAAGAAAAAGGCTGCTTAGTTTGAACCTCACTGATGAAATGTTGTTCTTGATGAAGGTCACGTCACACAGTCAAATTCTTTCTAAATGGTTAATAAAAATGCCTTCAAGTCGAATCCAAGGTTAAAATACCTCGACAAAGAAAAGCCACGTCTGTGTGTATCGCATCCACGCCACATCACATTAACCGCCGTTTTATTGAACCGCTCTCAAAAAGTTCACCGTGGGGAAAATAGAATTATGACTAACACCCAGAATGCTTTGCACCAGCACTGATGGGATGTAAATGCGTCAGGCCCGACCTGCAACATCCTCCGTGTCCCCCACTCAGATACGATAATTTGCTCCCGTTTTGTGACACCGGGATGCTGCAGTGACAAATTAGAATTGATTGGAGCCTCGGCTAAAATGTCTCAGGATGTGACCCCTGAGCTCAGAGGCGTTCCGCCGTATTAGTATTCTGCCCCTGACTGCTGCTACCTGGCAGCTAAGGTTTTAGAGCATGAATTAAATCAATGTGCATCACTGTGGGGATCTTCCCTTCATCTCACTGTATTGCTGTTACTTGCATGTCACCATTACTCCTCCTCGTCTTCCTCAGAGGAGAGAGACCGTTGTCCCGGCTGCTCCTCGCCCCCTTTTAGGTGATAAATACCGTAATGCAACCCATTCACTTGCATCATTGTTAAACAAGTTGCACATCATTTTAAAAAAAAAGCATGGTTATCCGCTAAAATCTGCACTCCTTCTGTCTGCTGCAGCCGGATGTAAACGGACCGGACCGATGGGGGCTTGGATAAGCGTAATGACGTCTGGAGGTGTGCAGCCTGTCCTCCCTTTGATTGGTGATTCTCTGCTGACACGTCTGGGCGTATTTAGAGCCTGTGGGCTGGAATTTCAATGGAGGCTTTGACTCCCAGACAGGTTTTTCCTATGTGTGTGTGTGTGTGTGTGTGTGTATTACCACCCAGCAGCTCCCTCCTGATGCGTGTCGATCGGTGAGTGTCATTCCTCGCTGGAGTTGAGGGGTCACTCTCTTCATCTTCTAACCCAGTGGGCTGTTTCAGCGATGTTTTTGTGTGTGTGTCTGTGTGTGTGTGTGTGTTCACATGCGTTTGTTCAGCGGTTATTGGGGATGAAAGTGCATCAATCTTTTGATTTTTGTTGATGCCACACAGCAACGAGTGATGATTATGTCTGTTGGGTTGATCAGTCCACCACTTTGGACCGAAATGTCTCACCCAATATTAGATGGCCTGCCATGGCCTTTAGTTCAGATACGCGTGGTCCCCAGAGGATGAACCCCACAGAATTCTGTGATCCCCTGACTTTTCCTTTAGGTTGACATTTTTCGACCTCTAATGGAATATTGCAATAACTGCAGGGTGCAAAGCCATGACATTTGCTGCAGATATCCATGGTCCCCAGAGATTAACGCAGGGGGCTTTGGTGAGTTTTCATTCACTGACATCATCGCAACTGTCATTTTTTTGCTGTTGTCCAATACTTTGTTTTATGAACAAATACTTGCATAAAAATTATATTTCTTCAGTCGCATCTGCACTTGATGCATCAGGCACATTGTGCATTAGATATTTATATATTTTATATTCCAGTTGGGTACTCTTTTAAAGGCATTAGCTATGTAGGGAAGTTTATCCCTTATTTTCACAAGAATAAGGGAGAACTTGCCGAAACAAAAGTATTGGTGATTGATAGCTAACATGTTTCACTTTTTGTATCGTGTCTCCTAGGAGTGCATTGTACCTAAAAAAACAAAAATCCTGTTGCAGCTTGTAAACCCCCCGAAGCTTTTGAAAAACGAAATAACTTCAACATCTGGAAGAAATGAAAAGGAGAGGCGAGGGAATTTCATAGCTCAAGTGCAAAGAAAAACACGACGACCCGAGAGAGCAGTCTGCACCGAAGCTGAGGCTTCACCACACGGGACAGATGGCAGCGGCGTGACCGCGTCTCTGGCATTCAGCACAGATAATATAATCGTCAATTCCACTTTAGAAATCACTCTAAATGCGTCCGGAGCCGCGATGCTACGTGACTTGCTTTGTCTGCGTGCCACTCGGCATTCTGCGGTTCACTGATTTGATGATATTTCTATGAGAGAGTGTCAATGACCATGTGATTGTCTGTCAGCTCACAGTGTTGAATTGAGAGAAAAGCAGAAGAAGCACTGATGGCTGACATTTCAGGTGGTTTTGGCACTATATAATTACCACAGCACTGTAGGTGGGAGGCATTGCATTTTAAGCAGTAGAACCTTCTGCAGATGTGTCCTCCAATTGAGGGAATCAGCGGGTTAAATACAGAGTGCAAACATAAAAAATGTGAATTCTACTGCTTCAAACGGAGCATCCTGCAGACAATAAAGCACCCCCGTAAATTTAACGGCATCATTTCTTTGTATTTCATGGATTTCCAACATGAGTCGGCAATCATTCCCGCCTGTCTTCTGTGTGGCGCGGCTTGGCGAGCTGGTGGGAGTTCAAAGAGGTGGCTGGAAAGCGACCGCTCGGCCTTCTCGGGGGGGGGGGGGGGGGGGAGGAAACGCGGAAACGTCTTTCCAGGTTTGTTGTGATGCAAGAACCCACTTCTGACTGTCTCTCGTCTTGCTGTCACAGCCTTGGATTAAAGTTTTCCGCGCACACAGTTGTTCAAACTTCTTCTTTTATTATTTTTTTTAACAAATCGTGGTTTTTCAGGCTTTTCACTAAATTAGAGCGGGGGTCAAAGTGGCCGCGTTTGCTGTCTGAATCGCTCTCGTTTGATTCCGCTCATTCAGGGCATCCACTCAGCTTGCACTGAATGCCATGAAGTATTGATTGAATTAGACAAAGAAGCCTCATGAGGAGAGAAAAAGACAGAA
>NC_084917.1:2305874-2307075 GCF_949316345.1 Pungitius pungitius
GCAAACATGGAGGCAGGGAGAGAGAGAGAGAGAGAGAGAGAGAGAGAGAGAGAGAGACTTTATTCCATTATGTATTGATTTGGTTTAATAAGTTGAAGTAGTGTTGGTATCAATATTCCTATCTAACTTTTAAAAGGTTATGGTTCAAAATGGGGCCTCATTGCTCTGTGAGGAAATGAAGCGTTTCCACCACACAACGTGTGAGGAAACGCAGTAAAACTCTATCGTTGTGCTCACGGCAAGGTCTCCTTGATCTTTAGTCCACTATCCTGTTATAACAGTCTGCACAGCAGAGGGCAAAGTGTACGGGACAAAAATGGTCATTTCATTACAGGATATTTCCCTTAATTGACCTCAACATCAAATGTACATTTTAGCAGAAAATTACGTCTCCAAATCTCTTGTGTCACGGGGAACTGGAGCTAAGTTTGCAAAGTGACTCTTCAACACTTTGAAATACAGGTCAACGATTCCTTTTGACCTTCATATTTGAAACCCAGTAATCACTGCAATATCATCAGTTTTAATATAATTCATTTTGTCATAATAGTTTTAATTGAAAAAACATTTGATTTTTTTGTTCATATTCGCCCAGACTTCACTGGCTTCAAATTGTCACAAGGTGAGATGTTTGTGAAGTAATAAATCACTCTTTTACCATTCCTTTCTGTTGTTCTGTCTCCCTGACGTTAATTAAAGATGTGTCCCTTCAACGTGAGCATTCTTTTCATTTTTTTCAGGACGGACAAATGAAGCGAAAGATAATTGTTAAGTATAACAGATGATATGTGATAATAAAGTCTTGACAGAACGTCTTTAGTGGCTCCTTCTCTTCAGGGAGATTCATTACTGGTCCAGACATTGATGGCTGATGGAGGAGGAGGAGGAGGAGGAGGAGGAGGAGGAGGGGGGGAGATGAGAGATGTATTCAAATAATTTCTTCCTGACTGAACTCACGCCACCAGCCTCTGATCGAACATTAGAGATTTAAATCTTAGAAAAACACATTAGTTTCCTATTATAGCTTCTTCTGTAATATCTAAGAAAATGAATCAGTAACTAAAGCAGACTGGAAAACCTTTAACCCCCCACAGAACAGTGTCTTTAATTCAGGCATTTATTATTTCCCAGGGGCCCCATAAAGAGGTAGTGCGCGTACATCTTTCCACCATTAGGCTTCTCTTAAAGAAACAAAGCAAGC